>NC_056749.1:382788527-383088527 GCF_019279795.1 Protopterus annectens
AAGCCATGGCTCATGACTCCAGTGAGAAATCCATCTGGAGCTGTGGAGGAGAAATATAACATGTCCCTGCCCCAAACCCATATTGTGACTGAGAGGGTGTTTGGCCTCCTTAAGAGCCATTTGAGGTTCCGTGACGTTCCGGGTGGGGGGGTGCTCTTTAATATGACCCAGCTATTGCAGGTAGAATGTTCACTGCCTGTTGCATTCTGCATATGATTATGCTCTGGTCTGGTAGTGAAGTGATGCATACTGTCACTGCAGCTCATAGTTATAGTTCCACTATGACTTATGCTGACCAGCTGGCAGCAGTATTAAGCAATTTTTATACATAACTGTTTCCTGTACAATCCCCTAAGTTGCACATGGGCTTTCTCTTTAGTAACTTTCACCTCTGTAAAATCTTAGAATGTGCAAATGTAACTACTGTTTGTGTATAAATGTAAACAGAAATGTAGCTACTCTGTGTTTAACTGGAACTTAGCATAATGCAATGTAAACAAATGGAGCTTTTCTCCCCAGGCCTCCTTTGAAAATGGGTATTACCCAGTCGGACGTTCCCAGTAAACAAAGACAAATAAATAAAATAAATACTTAACAGATGTACATAGACTGTTCTCCTCACCAAAACACAATTGCATTTAAACACTAATTTAAAAGGCCGCAATTTCAAAATAGGTTGAAAGGAATATCTGGAAAGGGAATAACTTGGCATATATGGCCTCCCCAACCCCCACCCCCAACTAAATATTATTTTCATTACAAAGACATACTTACCTATAAATGTGAAATCATAGTAGCTCTAGATCAAATGAGTGATATACATCTTCTGTTGATAGGCCTTGTGATGGTGCAGCTGTCCATGAGAACTGTAAGGTGATTTAGTGTAATGGTGTGATCTAGAAGAGGATTGTGATCTTCTTGTCAGTGACCTGACAGCACTTCATGCCATGACCTTGACCTGGAACATGAGGTTCTTCTAGGTGTAGATGATGATTGACTTTGCGCCTGTGAGAAATATGTTGTGATTGCTCACCGTGAGTGCTGACATTACTGTCTTAACAGCTAGTGTTACCATCATGTGATTTTCCCATGTGTCCACACAGTTCCCCATCCCATTCCCCCTGGTAAAACTGAATATAGCCTGACTCTGACATGTCCAAACCAGTGTATGGATGAAGGCTCCAACTGGTGTGCCATCCTACTGTGCATCAATGAAACCATTTCTACCTCACTCTCGGTTGACCTGGTTTGAGCCCTAACCATCTCACAGTACGTTTTCTGTTGGACAGCCAATGCTTTATGTGTTTTCTGCAGTAATTCAAAATAATTTCTGCACCTAGCATCTCT
The DNA here is from genome assembly GCF_019279795.1 of Protopterus annectens. Taxonomy (NCBI): domain Eukaryota; kingdom Metazoa; phylum Chordata; order Ceratodontiformes; family Protopteridae; genus Protopterus; species Protopterus annectens. The sequence goes on from NC_056749.1 coordinate 382,789,875, forward strand.
TTGTAATGTTGTCACTGTGAACAATGTGGTCTCTGACTGCCTGTCTTCATCCTCAAAAACTGTTGTTCTGTGTGTGGAGGCACTGGTATAGACATGCATGCTTGTACCTGGTGAACAAGCTTGAGTGGAGTGTCAGTCTGGGTTTGATTTTGTGATGCAGTGTCACTTTCTGTAGAGTTACTAACATATTTTGAGGTGAGAGAGCCTGTTATTACACTGGGAGACTGTCTGCCACTTTCCTCAAGTTGCCTCTTAAATACAACTACATAATGATCAATGTCCATTCTACTGCTGTCTTCATCCATATTTATGAGTACAGTTGAATAGTTTGTTTCTGAAGCTAAGTGTCTAAAGATATCATTACAACAAATTAACAGTGCTGCAGCAACATATGGTATAGCATGCTTACATGTGGGAAGTGGGACGCTTACCATGAAGTCTGCCTTCATTTTCAATTACTGCTAATGTACAAGGCTGACCTTCCAATAATGAATCATGACATGTTTAATTACAGCACTGTTTGTTACCATTCAATGTTAAACATTTACAAGGTGTATACTGTAAACCAACCTTCAGGAGCTGATGAATGCAAATGCTGCTGCAGACATTGGTTTGATGGAACAGTATTCCACACCAATTATTCCAGTTGTACCATCTTCTGTATCACAGTCATCTCCATGGAAGGACAGAAGGTATTCATAATCTGGTGTTAATATAATAAGATTTGCAGGCCCCCCGTAGTGGTTCTGGAAATTGCATTCTGCCTGGCCTTGCTTCTAGCACGTCTTACCATATCCTTTGCCCTTTTCTTGCACTGTGCCAGAGATCTGTTTCTGCCTTCAGCTGCATTGATTTCAACAACTACTTGTCTGGGTCCTCCTTTACTAAATGGCAGTTTGCTTTATGTCCTAAGTGCTGCCATGCGTATGCAATTTTCCTCATGGTAAAGTTAACACGTCTAAGCCTGGATCCTTATTTTCCATTTGTATTATACAAGAAAAAAATAAATAAAAGGGCAACTTTCAGATGTCACAGTACTGTCTGCATGTCATGTGCAGTTATTAAAGTATAAACCACTGTCCTGCTATTCCTGCCACCAACACATACACAAATAATTAAACAAGAATGTGATTTCAATGCAGACAAATTCAGATTATTCACTACAAAAATGCAATACTACTGCCCTCACTGACAACAGTAAAACAACACTTTTGCAACACACATTCTCAACTTCAATATCAAGTTCTAAATTGTATGTACAACAACAAAGTTCTGTAATGATGTATTTCAAGCACTTCCCCATAATTAAACACTCATTCAAAGTTATGTACCAAAACACAACACAGTTCAAAATGCATTGCAAATGACCTTTAAAACATTATGACAGCAATTAATTGGCCTGTTAATAACTGTTAATTAATTTATAAACTTTTGTCTTACTTTTTGATGACTGAGGTATCTTATTCATTTTGTTGCCTGTATCAGCTATTTGAGAATCAATATGGTACAGCTCATCTTTGTGGCATAAATTCATGTTGATTTACAAGTTTAGTATTCAAAGTAGGCTAAATGATATGCATGTTTATTAATTATAGTATAACGCAAACATGTTACGAAGTACATCACTGTATTCTAGATATTTGCTTATTGTGAAGGCTAATGAAATGCTGCATGAATGAGTCTGAAAAGGCATGGACATGTTGCGAACATTTATGACCTCCTCAGCAATACCAATCTGTTCACAGATGTGCTGCTTGGCCACAGTTTGCCAATATAAGGATATACTGGTAAAATTCAAAATAGAGTCAACTGAATGTCAGATTGAACTGTGTTGTGTTTTTATAGATAACACTGATAAATCTGAAGGTAAATCCCTGGCTTTCTAAGTCTTATGTCACACCCTGACATGTTATACAAATACAACATTTCTAGAAATACTTTCTCGCAAAAGTATTGACATTTCATTCTCTACTACTTATTACAAAAATAATAAATAAAAAAGTAATAGGTCCTGCCTCAATGCATGAAACCAAATGTTGCTAAACAAAGACATAAGAAAATTGTAAATGTTATGAAGAAATATTACTGGTAACCCCTAAATGATTTAGATAAAGTTAGAAATAATCCACTAGTAATTGTATGCTCTGGTAAGCGTTTCCCTTTAAGAAAAAAACGGTGTAACAAAGCATTTGTGGTTACACCAAAGCTGTGACTGACATCAATAAGTGGTCTAATGATCTTACTAGTAAAACGAGTGTGGTTAAGGTCATGTCACACTGAACAGGGAGTGGTTCTAACTCTGGTAAATACAGCCCTCACCATACTTTCCTCATTCTTGTCCTGGTACTTCAAATGATGGCAGCACCTGTGAAGGCACGATGCTGTGCTATTGGCAGGTCTGACAAACAGACGTTAATCATGCTCTGCTTTCTGCATGACTCATACCTGGAGAAGATCCAGATGTGCAGTCATACCAGTACTTGGGAAAAAAATTGATACCTTGACAGGTATAACCCGCTCCGGTCAGCAGTACCGTCCTAATGACTTGCAAAAGGAGAGTACTGACCAAGTGGTTGAGTGGGTTCAGGCAAGAGTGCTACAGTAAGTGCAATTTTAGTCCATATCATATATAGGTGTGTGTGTGTGTATATAAAACAATAAGGTGGAAAAATTGTACACATATACTTCAACAGTCAGATATAAAGTGCAAATATGCACTTAAAGTGACATTCTGAAATACACTAACTCATTACAGCTGAGAGGCATTTCTGCAGTTACCTCCTACTGATGCCTCTAGACGTCAAAACATGTTTGTTCATATTTACATTAATAATTTCAAAACCATGCTACATATAAAGTACCAAAACATTTCATCTTAAAGTACACATAATTGCTAACACAATTGTATTAATATTTTACCTCTGTGTAATGCAGCTAAAGAGACATTGAATATTATTTGCATACTGTTTTTTTGTATTGGAATAATTTTCATACTTCTTTAAATATCCCAATATTCAGGTAACACTGACAGAACTGCATAGCATTATATGAAAACTCACAGTTGTGTGAATAAAATCCTACTGGCAGTATGTCCTTACTTGAATAGTTACTGAGATATCATAATCTGTTTATGCAAAATTACAAAATTAATATTCACTGTTAGAAAAACGTCTGGGCACAGCAAACATATACTTGAAGCCTGACTGCAGTCTAGAACGAGGTACATTTCTTTCTTTTTTTTTTTTTAATGTCATAAACACACTAAACAAGGAACAGGATATTACATCAAGCCTATTACCATAAGTGTCCATCAGAAAACATGGCCATCTTGTGGCTAAATATATTATTAGATATAACAAATATACACACCTAGTAGTTGCTGCTATCTATCTATATATATATATATATATATATATATATATATATATATATATATATATATATGTATATATGTGTGTATATATTGATATATATATATATATATATATATATATATATATATATATATATATATATATATATATATATATATATATATATATATATATATATATATATATATATATGTATATATATATATATATATATATAAATATATATGCTTAATACCCCCACTGAACAACTACTACTTAAGTCAATCCCATTTATGATGTAAAATCTGTGAACTTGTTTACTGTGAGTGGCTTTGTCATAGCATCAGCAATCATTTTATCAGGTTCACAATATGACAGCACAATCACTTTTTGTTCAACCAAGCATACCTCTCAACTCTCTAGATTTTCACAGAATGTACAGATTTTTGCCTCACATTTTTGGTCTATTCTTCATAAAATTCTTGACTGAATTCACTAAATGACAGGCATTTGAGTTTCAGACTTCATATCCTTCAGAAAATGCATGGTAACATACAGCCTTTTATTCTAGCAACTTCCTAAGTTTATAAGTGCAATATTTAAAAATTGTACTGTTATTAACTTTGCACTTTTGTCATTCCTTTTGTAAGCAATAATCAAGTCATATACTGACAGATACATCCATTCAGCATCTGTACAATTAGAATATAGGCATGGATCAGCTTTGCTTCGCATGAATCCTTCATCTAGCAGAACTATGTTTACTTCTGAGTCCCATGCTTGAACTGCTTGTTTAAGACCATACGGGGTTTTTTGCAGTTTGCAAACAAGATGCTGTTCTCCACTTTTCACATATCCTTCTGGCTGTGACATGTATACTTCCTCTTCTATATCTCCATTAAGAAAATATGTCTTGATATTGTGATGTTTCACAATCATTTTCTGTAAAGCAGCCACTGTCATCAGCAAAAGTAGCATCATAGTCTTCACCAAATATTGAGTATCCTTTTGTGACTAACCTTGCATTATACCTATAGACTTTCCCTTCAGTCACATTTCACTTTAAAGACAATTTATATCCAATTACATGTTTACCTTGTGGTAGCTCTTAAAGTGTCTTATGTCTGGAGTTCATTGAGTGATGTCATCTCTTCAACAGTAGCGCTAATCCCCATTTGCTTCTCATGTGGTGGTAATTTTTGCATCTCTTTCCATGAACCTATCTCTGCCTGAACTGCTGTGTGAGATGCAAAAACAAAGATTTAGGTGGAATACTTTTATTGCTTCTTCTTGGTTTCATGACTGAAGCCATTTGTGGTTTAACATCTCTTTATCAGCATATCACTGCTGGAGCCTTCCTGCGTCCTGACAGTGCTCTTCAAACTGTTTGGAGATATACAGAACTGAATATATTTTTCTGGCACTTCAGAGTTGTGTATTGGTAATTGTTGTTTGACTAATTTTATATCATTGCTGGCTGACTTCAGAGTTGTGCACTGTTATTTTTGCTTCACTGTATAGTTTTTCAGATCTCTGTTGAAGGTGTTGGTTTTTCCCATACCCACCCTCCGTATTCCTGTGTTGCTGTTTAAATTTGGAGGCTTTTGCAGTTGCCCGTCCCCAGTGTAGATTTGATCTGGGACACTCCCCCCAGTCCCATCTCTTTACCTCATTCTACCTAATAGACTCCTTCTGCACTTGTTTTTAGTCATTTTTAATTTAATTGCATTTTTTAAACTATTTGGTCTAACATTGCTACATACTCAAGTGTGCTAGCTTGCACTGCATTTGAATTGTTTTTACTGCTGTTTTAGCTACTTTTCTGTGTATGTATATATATATATATATATATATATATATATATATATATATATATAGATAAAAATACCTTTCCTGTAACTAGTGTAGTCCAGATTTAGATTTGCTGTATCCAGGACTGTATGTAAGCTTCTGAGCCCCCCCCCCCCAAGCTTTCTGTGTTGGAGGGAAGCCTTCTACCTTATCAGTGGGAGTGGTAAGCACTAGGTAACCTATCTACCACATAAGGAGTGGTTCTGGCCCAGAAATTGTAGTTACTGGCCGTTTGGGCAGTTTTTCATCTCTCTCAACTTTCTGATTTAAAAGTCCACATTTGCACTTGTCCCCCCCTCTTCCTGTAACTAGTTTAGTCCAGATACAGATTCTTAGTTTTAGCACTTGAATTTGCTTATTCGTGATCAGCACTTGTTCAGAACTTGTAAGCACTAAATAACATACTAATTAATACAGCACTCAACCTTCCTCATTACCTAGAGGAAAACAGTTTTGGTACTTACTTTCCTCACTTGCTTAGAGAAAAACAGCTCTTTACTCACTTTCCTCACTTATCTAGAGGAAAATAGTTTTTTATTCAGGCATGTCCAAGGGTCAGCTCCCAGTGTTCTCTCCTGTCTATCTGAGAAATCTGGGCATCTTGGAGCAATGTAGAAATTGCCTCATGTACACAGACAACCCTCTCCTCCTATCACCAACACTACAACCTGTGAGAGATGCACTTATCTAGCCAAACTGGAGGTAAAGCTCCCTCCAACCAAGACTGAACTTGGCAGTCAAGAGGAGAAGGTAAACACTTGCACCGCACCACACTCATCACATAGTCTCACTAAATCTACACCACCAAAATCCACACATAGAAACACAAAAACATTTGCGGAGGCTCTCAATAATAATCTGCTCAAGCAACAGAGACCTCCAAAGCAGAAATGCAAGCAACCTCCACCCCCCCAACACAACCCAAATGACACACAGCCCGCAGACTCAGTGTGCCACTCAACCACAGCCAATAAGGCAAAGCAACGTACCCAACACACTAGTCATAGGTGACTCTATAGTCAGGCACACTGATGTCCCACTCACCAGGCTAAACAAAGAGAAAGTTACCGTCAGCTGCCTGTCGGGTGCCAGGATCCACCACATAACCCACGCACTCAGGTCACTCCACAAAAAGTACAAATATGACTCTGCCATTGTCCATGTTAGTGTGAATGACCTGAGACATACCTCCCTGGACTACACGAAAAGAGACATGGAAGAGCTCTCCGATCTTGTAGCCCAGGCAAGTATGACCCTAGCCCTGAGTAGCATTCTGCCAATACCCAGAATGATGCCACAGTACAAGATCAAAATGATTGACTTCAACAACTAGCTAAGCTTCTGGTGCCATTCTAAAGGGATCCAATATCTGTTTGCCTGGGATGACATGGTCGATAGACCACAATGCTTTACCAGAGATGGCCTGCACCTGCCACCCCTGGGATTCTGGATACTGGCTAAGGTTCTTGCCACCCCTATAGTGCCTTTTTTAGGCAAGGTTCAAATGACAAATTCACCACCGTAATAGGAACAGGCAAGCAAAAACTGAGGGTGATGCTACTCAATGCTAGAAGTCTAAATCTCAAAATGCACTCACTCGAGGCACTCCTTAAAATGGAGAACATCGATATCTGTGCAGTGACTGAGACCTGGTTCAAGGCTCCAGAGAGCACCCCTGCACTACCAGGTTATAACTCATACCACACTTTTTGGCCATGTAACCTGGACCGGAACACCAAAGGCAGAGGTGTGTCCATATTCATTAAAGATATCCACACCTCCAGGCTAGTTGCTCAGCATAATGCAGCCAAGGTTATCCAAGTGCAACTAACTCTGGGAAAAACTGCAATCCAAATTGTTGCTTGCTACAGATCACCCACCATGCCCCAGGAGTCCCACTCCTCTTTTCTTGATGTGCTGGAAAATATTAGGGTTCAACCAAACACCCTAATAATGGGTGATTTCAACTACCCCACCATTAACTGGGAAAAATGCTCATGTACCAACTCCTTCACTCAACGCTTTCTGAAATTCATAAACTCCAATGTCCTGGATAAACTTATCCACACCCCAACCAGGGGCAACAATATCCTAGATCTAGTCATTACCAACATGAGTGACCGGTGTTCCACACCTGAAGTCAACGCCTCTTTGGTCCGATCCAACCATAAGCTAATTACCCTATATATCCACATCCTGACCCCACCCCCATTAAGGAAACCATGGTAAAAAAATTTCTTCGAAGCCAACTTCATGCTTCTTAAGAAAAAAGTGGTGAACTTCATGACACCCATGCAGATGGACAATACAGTTATGACTACTGAATCCTATATAATTGCACTTTATAAGCACTTACATGAGTGCATGGATCAAGCTATCCCAAACAGAACCAAGATGCTATTCTCCAAAAAAAGGAAGCCAGTCTGGTGGTCCCCTGCCATAAATAAACTGTACTCCCTGGTCAGACTCAGTAAGAAGCTGCGATCCCTGAAAAAATTCTCCAAAGCTAGTTATGAAAACAAAATCGCCACTGATTCTAAAGACAACCACAAAGCATTCTATAGCTATGTCAAGAATCTCAATGGCAACACTCATATCTGCTCTGAGTTACAGCACAATGGCACTAAATATACAGACCCAACTGATATTGCCAACATCCTGGCAGATAGGTTCAGTGCTAACTTTACCCCCCTCTCACCCCCTAAAGAACCCATCTCTATACTGGAAGAATGCAAAGTTCCTGTAATCACGGCTGTACAGGTAAAATCCACACTCTCCAAAGCCAAGAGCACAGCATCCATGGGACCAGACAACATCCCAGGCTGCATTCTACATGAACTACAGAACGAACTGGCACCCCACCTAAGTACCATGTTCAATCATAGCCTCATAGCCCCACCTCAGGCTTTGTGCCTGCTGAATGGCACAAAGCGATGGTTATCACACTCCACAAAGGGGGAGCCACCATGGACCCTGGGAACTATCGCCCCATTAGCCTGATGAGCCTAGTCTGCAAGGCCATGGAACATATCATCATGGAACTTATAAACAAAGACATTGGTAATCTCCAAACTCTGGACCCCACCCAGTTCGGGTTTGTAAAAGGCAGATCATGTCTCCTAAACCTGACAGACATCTTTGAAGCAGTCACCAAAGCCGTAGACAAGGGTAAGGTGGTTCACACAGCCTATCTAGATCTTGCCAAGGCTTTCAACACCATCCCCCACTCTGGAATTATAGATAAACTCACTAAACTAGGTATAAATCCCTATGTCACAAGATGGGTTGCCAACTGGCTCATGGACAGAACCCACACTGTGAAAGTAGCATACTCCAAATCCGACAAATGGAATACCACAGGGTTCAGTCCTGGGTCCTCTCATGTTTGGTATCTACTTCTCTGAAGTACAAGTTAACACGGAAGGTCTTTGGCTAAAGAAGTTCACAGATGACTGCAAACTAGGAGCCATAATTGAAACTCCTAATGATGTGGACATCCTACAAAAGGGCCTCACAGAGACAGATGCCTGGTGTCAAAGCCATGGACTCAAGTTCAATGCCAAAAAGTGCACTGTCATCCCCTTTGGTAAAAACTCTGTACCCGTGAACTACAACATAGGCGGAAGAATAGTTAACACCAAAAGTGTGATAAGAGACCTTGGGACACAGGTGGACAGTAGTCTCTCCTTTGATAATCACATCGCCACAGTAGTCAGGAAATCCTTCTATGTGGCACAACTCATCACAAAAGGTTTCTCATCCAGAAAAAAAAGAGGTCATTGTTCCCCTCTACTCATCACTCATTAGACCCATTATAGAGTACAACACCTATTTTGGTATGTACCTCACAAGACATCGACAACAACTGGAAAGGCCGCAGAAATACCTCACAAAGAGGATTACCGGCCTCAAACAGATGCCCTACGCAGACCGTCTCAAAAAACTCCAGCTTTACTCCGTTGCATATCGCCTACTCAGAGGTGATCTCTGCCTAACATACAAAGCTATGTCAAACCCAGAGCTGTTGGACATGCTCCACTTAAAGAAATCCCAATCCCTCTGAGTTACACGCTCTAGGGAACTAAACCTTGTTACCCCAATAAATAGAACATGCCAGAGGAACAGATCCTGTCCCAGAGACTTCCCATACTCTGGAATAAACTACCTATCCATATCAAACAAAGCTCCTCATTAGCACTCTTCAGGAAAAATCTTGATGACTGGATGGGAAATAGGAAATTCACCCTGGGGATTACCTCTGTGGCTCTGCTCGACAGCGGCACAGGAAAATAATTTTCTTAGGTGGCAAAAGTCAGGGTACCTTTTTGGCTGGGCTTGTATAGGCCCCAGGGCCGATAGCCTAGTACCTATGAACCTATGAATTGTCTGCAATAATTTCTATTTCTGTCTAGCTTTGTTTTTGTTTTTCTTGAGAAATGGATGTGGACTTTTCCTCAGATTGAACAGTTTGGGTCAGCTCCTGAAACTTTGAACACACAGAACTTTCATCAACAATAATACTTCTGCTGAATGTTACCTTGTTTGTGTCTGGATGTAGAATTCTGTATCCTTCTTGAGATTCATTGTAATACACAAGTACACCTTCCTTTGCACATGGATCCCATTTTGTATTTATTTTCCTTTGAAAGGTGCACCTAGGTTTTACTTCCAAAAATTTTGGTGCGTCTAAAATCTGGTTTCTTTCAATTCCGCAGTTCATATCAAGTTTTCTCTGTTGTTTTTCCTGGCAAACAATTTTGGAGATAGCATACAGTCATTATAGCCACTCCCCAGTATATGGTTGGCATATCAGCATTGAAAAGCATGTTCCTTCCACTTTAACAGAGAGTCCGATTCATTCCACCCCATTTTGTTCTGGGTTATATGGTACACTAGTCTGAACATAATTCCATATTTTCTGATAATGGCTTGTGCTGTACCACTTGTATATTCAGACCCACTGACTGTACGCAGCACTCTGGGCATTCTGCCAAATTTAATACTTACTTGAGCTAGATACTGTTCGAACTTGGCTGGCACTTCATCCTTGTTGTGCAACAGGTATAATGTGGTGTACCTGGTGCAAGCATTAATGAAACTAAAAAAAATACCTCTTCTTTCCTAGAGTCATATTGGACCACAAAAATTTGAATGAATTAAGTCCACATGTTTTTGAGCTCTGGTTTGGAAAAGGCTTTCCTCAACATTTTTGCCGTAATACAGCTGGCACGTTTCATTCTATCATCACACTGGCTAATTTTTACACCATTTTCATAGTTACCCTCAACTATTTTCCTTATTGTGTCAGGACTTCTGTGTCCAAGACATCTGTGCCGAGTGTGAATGCTGTTTTAATGCCTTTCCTCTTTGGCTATATTAACCAGTTCAGCTGCTACAGTTAATCTGTTATTTTGGCCTTTGTGAGTAAGCAATCCCCTTTTGTGATGACACAATTCTCACTTTGGAAAGTCACTACATTGACTTGGTTTGTAAGCTTCTTCACTGACAATAGGTTACTTTCCAGAACAGGCACATACAGAACATTTCTCATATGTATCTTTCAGGTGATATTCTGAGATAGGATAGTAAATAAAACAGTCTCTGATTCCTTCTGACTTTATTACCTACCCATTAGCTGCAGTGATTTTTTTTCTGTTTTGCCTTGAATGAGTTGAGTGAAGAATTTTCTGTCATTTGGTCATGTGACTTGTAGCTACTGAGTCAACACACCATGCCTGCATAGATGAGGTGCCACATTTGGATTCAAATGCATACTCAGTATCTGAAGTTACATCTGCTTCTTCCTTGACATTCTTAGCTTGTGATTTAACTTGTCTTTGATTTCTTACTTTCCAGATTCTGCAATCTGCCTTTAAGAATCCTGCTTTTTTTTTTTTTTTTTTTTTTTTTTTTAACACACAAAGCATCTACGTATTTCTAGCTACATATTTCTGTTTTTTATCTTTAAAGCAGCCTCTGTATGGACATACTTTCACTGTTTATGTTTTCTGTCTTGTGGTTGTATTCATCTACAACCTTGCCTTTAACATACTCTAATGTCAGTTCATCATCTGGACGTGCATCAAGCACTGTAACAAGTGCCTCATAACTTTCAGGTAGACCACTAAGTAAACGTGTTGCAATGTGAAAGTAATTTATATCCTCCCTGATACCGCTCAGCCTTTCAACCATTCCTAAGGTATGCCGTATATAATCCTGGTCTTTCATCACCTTGGTCTGATGCATTTTTCTAATTAGGGTTTATTGCTGAGATTAGCTCTTTCATGTAACTTTTGCAGTTCCTCCCACATTTCTTTAGTGGTTTCACAGTTGTATATATAATTTGATCATCATCTAAGCAAAGTGAGATCATGCTCTGAGCTTTCTGATTCTTTTCTATGCACTCTTCTATGGGTTCTGCTGGTCTGACTTCATTTACACATTTCCATGTACGTTCTCTTATTATAAGCATCATCATCTTGAATTTCCAAGACTGGTGGTTCTGTTTGCTCAGATTAACTACTGAAAGCTTTGCTGTAGAAGTGTCGGTGGCCATCTTTACCATTTTCTCCTTAGTATATCTGTCTCTGTATCTTGCACATATTTGCTGTAGCTGATGATTGTATCTAGGTGCCAGGGTGTCTAAGTGTCTGGGCCCATAACATGTTAGAAAAACTTATTCTGGGCACAGCAAATAGATGCTTATAGCCAGATTGCTGTCTAAAACGACATATGTCTTTTTCTTTTTCTAATGTCATGAAACACTGCACAAGGAACAGGAAATTACATCAAGCATATTATCATAACTGTCCACCCGAAAACACTGCCATCTTGTGGCTAAACATATTACATATAACAAATACACACACACACACACACATATACACACAGTAGTCAGTAGTTGTTGCTATGCATCTAACACTGCCTTTATCTTATAAAATTTAGTTCAAACTGAATGACTGTGATTAAAGTAAAGATTAATCCTGAATAGTTTGCCATTTATAGTTTTCTAGTAACACATAGTTCCAGAGATATGAATATTTGTTTGAATTGTAAGGTGATGATAACTTCATTTTTTAAAGGCTCAAGCCACACTCATTGGGAGTTAACAGTATACACTCAAAAGATCTGTACTGGAGGGAATGAGTTAAAAAAAAATACCATTTATGCAATCAGACATGCATCTACTGCTGACAGTGAGAAAATGCTGTGTGTTAAAGAGGTTACAGTTGTTGTTGTTTGTCTTTTGGCTTTTCCCAGTTAGGGGTCACCACAGCGGAACTCCGGTTAGCTAATGATTGGCAGTAGATTTTTCACGAACACTGAGGTGCCAGCTCGACGTTCAACATTCAACAAAGGCACGCCCATTTACGCATGTCTTTTGAAACCCCACCCAGACTCCACACAGAAGGCACTCCTCGCACTCCAGCCGAGAATCAAACTGGAGAACCTCTTGCTGTGAGGCAACAACACTACCGCTGCACCACCGCGGATGAGGTTACAGTAATATATGAAAATGTCAGTAAGGAATATGAAAATAATACTCTGTAACGGTAACCATATATGTATTATTAGTGCTGTGCACGTATCATGAACGATGACAGCATTTAATACAGTTATGAGATAAAACTTGCCGTTACAGCTTTAAACTGAAAAAATTGTCAGACCTGTTTTATTATTACAAGACTACAGTTTATGTGAGAGATAGCTAGATACAAGTGAAAAAAGCTCTGCTGAACTTAATTGTTCATAGGTATTTCTTACATACCTCTCAACCTGGAAACAAAATCTGGACAAAGGCCCATGAAAAATAGGTACAAATCTATATGCTGAGTAACATAAAATTTGCGTACATAATTATGTAACCCTGCCCACTCCAATGGAATTGTGGGATATCAACTTTCAAATGCAAACTGAAAAATAGACAACCAAAATATGGCCCAAGAGTCCCCCTCTAGCCATTCCAATGTCCTATTACCTGGCATTTCACCCCATTTACCATAAACACTAATGTGCATACTGCTTTACTTCTACAATGATTACTTGGATTTTATTTTACATTTTGTAGCACAAACATTAATAGACATCTGCTAAACAAAGCGATATAGTCTCACAATGAAAATAGACTTAGCATTAAAACTTCTCTGCCCTTGAAACTCACATTCATAGAAACAGCATTGAAACCCACATCCAAAGAAAATGCATCTGGCCAGTGGAGAATAAAGATTGCCTTTAGGCTGTTTTCAAATCATAGGCCTCTTGCACATGAAACATACATGTGTTCTTTGATACACCTTCCTGACTTTATTAAATTATATTTCTTGTATAATACAGCACACTTGTTAGAGCGCATTTTAAATTTATTGTTTGAACATTTTCCAGCAAGCAATGAAACAAAATGCATGAACCAATAATGACAAAACTGACCAATTCAGAACATTTTCATCATAAAAAGTCTACTCAAACTTCTACAATCCACCAGTATCAGTAAATATGCACAATCTCTGCAGAAGTAAAAGTCATCTAAATTCCATGTTAGAAAGGTCTGTAACTAGGTTACTGCTAGCAAACAACTTTATATTTCATTGTTTTGTCTACAAGTAAAGTGCCTGTTGCCCTTGAAGAATAAATTGCCTATGTTACATTAAAAAAAATGATAAGCTAGTAATATTTCAACGGGGAATGGATGCCAAACTGATAACAGGTTCATAATTATATTTATTTATTTATTTACATTTGTTAACCGGGAATGTCAGACTGGATGCAGGTCCATTTTCAGCAGAAGCCCAGGGAGAAAAGCTCCACAAATTAAAATATTACAGACATAGTTACAGATGAAGAATCCTTGCAATTAAAATATTACAAACATATTACAGATGAAGAACATAGTACAGGCATCTCCTCCAAAGGAGGACATTCTCAGCACTGCAGCATCCACTCCCTTTAAAAGTATAAAAGTATAACACAGTACAGTACAGTATCAGCAATCCATCTACAGACGGTGGGAGTAGAACCCACAGCCTTCTGCAGCAAAAGCAAGTATACTACCTGTTGTGCCACTAACAATGCAAGTAGACTTTGCATAAGCAGCACTAAACTTCTCTTTCCCTGAAGAACTGTGCAGCACAAGAAATCAGGAAAAAGCCAAAATGTATTGGGGGCAGTAGCAAGAAAAAGAAACTCTCCTGTGACTACCAAAGGTGGTTTCAAAAACAAAACAAAACAAAAGTATGCATAGAAACTGAAACACACCACCACAGGCTACAAAAAAATATATGCTCTTCAGAATAAAATAAAAACCTTATAATTGAGTCTTAAAATAAGACGTATAAAGATAAAACAAAGCCCTTGTTAATTTGTATATGATAAGCGCTTTCGGCTAAAAGCCTTCCTCAGGTCATGGCTTTGTTTTATCTTATTTTAAGTCTCAATAATTACATTTTTTATTTTATTCTGAAGAGCATAATTTTTTGTAGCCTGTGGTGGTGTGTTTTAGTTTCTACACAAAATTTATTGAGGGAGACAAAAGCCCAAAACCGGAGACACATTTTAAACACTGCTTGTATAATCTTAGAAAGTTGCTAGAATAAAATGTTGTGCTACCATGTGTTTCCTAAAAGATAAGAAGACAAACTTAAATGGCTATTATTATTTAGTGAATTCAGTTCTTACTGATTTGCCAAAATAAAATAAAAGTTATGTTTTTTAACATTTGTTACTGGCAAAGTCGGACTTGGAACAAAGCTAATTTTCAGCAGAGGCCTGGGGAGAAATGCATCAGATGCATATCTTTGTATTGTGGGAGGAAACCAGAGGAAACCCACACAAAGACAGGGAGGACATGCAGACTACACACAAGGCACTTTAGCCAAGAATTGAACCAGAGAACCTCTTGCTGTAAGGCAACAACACTACCACTGCACCATCCAAATTTTAAGAGGAACAGACCAAAAGTATGACTGAAACACATTCCAGACATTATGTAAAAATTTGTAAAGTTGAGAGCTATAACTCCTTCAATCAGAAGTGGTGGTATGGGTAGAGAACTCAGGCTATTGCTTCATGTACCTAAGGTACAGGGTTTGAGCCTGAGTAACCCTAACCACCAGGTATATCTATCCGGGGCATTTTACAAACACAAACACCATAAGCAGTCTGCCTCCCCAGACTACTCACACCAAACAGCACCAATTTTCACCTGTAAGACTGCAGCCCTCCCATCGCACACACAGTATAAGCGGTCTACCTCCCCAGACCACTGCTTATGCCTCCCCAGACCACTCACAGCAAACAGCACCAAATTTCACATGTAAGACTGCAGCCCCCATCACACAAAGGTGCATCACAGTCTGCAGATCTAAAAAAGAGGCATCAGCTTGAATGGATCAAAAATTAACTCATTCAAGTCTATAGGGCCTTTTTGTATTCTTCCATGTAATCCTCATGGCTCCTTATTGTATCCAGACACTTTTTTGAGTCTGACTTCTTTAAGTAAGTGACTTATCAGCTTATACTAGGCAGTATTAGAAACAGCAGTGACTTTTTAACAAAATAATACTAGGTTCATAGGTTGGTACTAGGCTATCAGCCCTACGGCCTATACAAGCCTAACCATAACAATTCCCTGGCTATTTCTTCCTACAGTATTTACTTCCCTGGACCCTTGTCTAGCAGGGTGACTGATGTGATGTTGTTAATCTGCAATGTTCTGCAGCAGAGAAGTGAATCACTTTTTGCCATTTATTATTTGTATTTTTATATTTATGATCATTTTCATAACTGAGAGACCTACATGCTATTGAAGGATATGGTGTGAAATGCCATAGCAGAAGACAATATGTCAATGTCCTTTTATGTCACACTATACTGGAAATATTAACATTTGTTAGTAATTATGAAAAATAAGTAACACGTTATATGTACTTAATACTTGAGAAACTAAGGGAGTTAACTACTGATAAACAAAGCAAGGAAGTGTCTAAAAGCTTACTGGTAAATGAAAAAAAGGACACAAACCGAACCACAGGCACTAAAACCACCTTACCAAGGGTAAGGAGTGTAATTCACCCAGCACTGTAACCACACAAACGAAGGTACATACAAAGGCAAACTGCTATAGAATTAGCAAGGTCCACAAGCTGTTATTCTTTTTAACGTTTATTCACATCCGTTTTCGTCCACAACTTCATCAGAAACATTTTAAGCCCTCCCCTACATGCCTTATATAGTAAAACCAATTAATGTTTAAAATGAAACACATACTCATTATTAACTTTTAAAGTGCATACAACATCATTAGAAGTATGTATAAAACTAATAACATATGATAATGTGGATCCACGTTGTCACAATAACATTAGTAAACTTTCCCTATATACCTATGTAACTAAATTATTAAAAAATGTATGTAAGTTGTTAAAAAATGTATGTGTAAATAATTTAATGATAAAATGTAATATACAAAAAGATGTGCAAAAAAAGCTAAAATAACTAGGAGATTTCTAAACTGAGAGGGATAAGAAATGAATATTCTAGGGTCTCCTAATCAAAGTTTTGCAGCCCTCAGTTTAAGTACTGGTCCCAGGGAAATCATATTGTTTAAACCAGTGGGATTTGTTGCTTCTAGTGTGATCTGCCAGAAGAGCTCCCTGTATTCTACCCTGGTCTCCCACATTCCACCTCTAGGGTCAACGTGTACTACTTCCAGAACAAAAAATTTAAACTTTGCTCTTACGCATTGGTTAGAATGTTTAAAAAGGGCATTGCTTTCCTTCTTAGTCCTCATTTCGTACAGGTGTTCATATATTCTTTTTTTAAGAGGTCTCTCACTCTTACCGATATAAAATGAGTTGCATACTGTACATACCACCAAATAAATAATTCCTTTTGTATTACAATTAACAAATGAGTTTAGGTGGAACCTCTTTTTCCTTGACTGTAAAAAATAACTGTCACCTGTTGCTATATAAGAACAATATTTACAGGCTCCACATTTAAATAAACCCTTTTTCTTTGAGGAATTAATTGAACCAAAATCTTTGTGACCCCTCTCTATAAGATTTTTGATAGTGTTACCTTTCTTGAACACAAATCTCAGTTGGTCGGAAAATACACACTCCAAGTCAGATATTTTGGAGAAGTTTTCCCATTCTTTATTAATAATTTTCTTAACCAGTGTTGATTGCCCGTCGTAGGTCATTACCACACTATTGTTATAAGCCACTGTTGTCTTGTTCTCACATACCATATCTCTGTATGTAATGTTGTTCCCTAAAATGGGTGCAAATCTAGAATTCCTACCTTCTACCACCTCTTTAAGGAGGTCGTTGAAAAGTTGGTTAGGATACCCTCTTTTCAGAAATTGGGTCCTTAACCATTCACATTCTTGTTTAAACTGGTCATTCTCAGAAGACATTCTGCTAATTCTAACCAGCTGGCCCTTAAGTACTCCTTTTTTCTGAAAATAGGGGTGTGAGCTAGTGAAATGAAGGTAAGAATTTGAAAAGGTTTCCTTCCTATAAACTTTTGATACAAATTTATTTTCATTTTTGGTAATAGTAATATCCAAATAGTTAAGGGTATTCTTATCATAGCTGTATGTAAAGTTAAAAAATTCTGTGGTGTTATCCAAGTAGTTAACTAACTCAGTAAAAGAAGTTTCATCCCCTTTCCATAAAAAACAGAGGTCGTCTAGGAACCTCCCATAAAGTAACCAATGTTCTTTATACATAGAATTAACCAAGAAATTATTTTCCCAATATGCCATTATTATATTTGCGTAGGTCGGGGCACATGGTGCCCCCATTGCTACACCCCTTACCTGTTTAAAGTATTCCCCTGAAAAGTAAATAAAATTGTTCTTCAATATAACTTCCATAAGGGTTAGAATTGTTTTGAATTCGTTATTAGTTAATTCATTGTACTCAATCAACATTTCCTCAAACCATTCCATCCCTATATCGTGGGGAATACTTGTAAATAGGTCAACAACATCCATTGTTCCAAAAGACAATTCACTAATACACAAAGAATGGTCAAGCTTTCTTAACAAATCCCATGAATCTTTCAAAATGTTGTTGTTATTAGTTACCAATTTCTTAATTTTCATGTCAACATACTTGGCTAGTGGTGTAGTAATGGAGTTGTCTGCTGCTACAATTGCTCTAAGGGGTGGATCATTTGTATCCTTATGTGTTTTTGGTATGCCAAAGATAACTGGTACTTTTGGCTTATCCACATATAGATATCTGAATGTTCCTTGATCTATCAAACCCTCTAATAATAAATCATTAAGAAGCAAATATATCTTTTTATAGGCAATATTGATTTCATTAATCGATGTCCTTGCATATTTGTCTGTATTATTAAGGATTTCCATCATTTTTCCTTCATATATAATCTGTTCCATGAACACAACACCCCCACCCTTATCTGGTTTCATCACACGTAAGCCTCTGTCCATACATATATTGTCTAGTAACCTTTTTTCTTCCAGTGTTAGATTATGTTTAACAAAGCTATGGGTAAGTGAAGTTCTTAACGTGTGTTCCATAACATTCTCAAAATTTCTTAGTTGGGGATGCAGGGGGGGGGGGGTCATATGTACTTTTCTTTTTAAGGCCATTAGTTTGATTGGTCCTATTGTTATCATGAAACAACAATTCCAAATTCTTTTTCCTTATGAACATCTTTATATCTATTAATAGATTAAACATGTTGGTTTTCTTGGTTGGAATAAAACCAAAACCCTTTGAAAATACATTGAAAGTAGTTTCAGTCACCGGGTAACTGGAATAATTGTATATAGAAAAATCTTTGTATGTCCACTTGAAACCAGTGTTAACCACCTTGTCAACTAATTCCACTTGGTTAAGTTCCTCATTTGGGGTCTCCCCTGGTTTCCCTGGTAGTTTTTTGAATAATGGACACTATTGTTCTTAGACCTAAGCCTCTCAGACCTCCTGAGTGGTGGAAACTCACTGTCATAATTCTCATTGTCATAAAACACATCTCCATTATTATTTGTTTCAGTATGGAACCCCCCATAGTTTCTACCTACTACTTTAGGTTTGGGGTAGTGTGTCTTAGTCCTGTATTCATTTAAGTCCCTCTCTATCTTGTTGCATTTCCTATTCTGTACCTCAATGCATTTAGTCTCTATATTATTCAATAGTTTAAAATACTTGGCTTTTTCCTCTTCTATAGTAAAAACTAAATCATTAACAATGCCTGTATTCAGTTGTTCAATTTTGCCTTGCAACTTTTCCATTTCCTTATCATTATTTCTAATAATAGCTTTCATAATGTCCTTGCCACATTTCTCAAATGCTGTTAATAAATCATTATGAAAATCACTTCCGTCTATAACATTATTAGGATATTTAAAGATTCTAAGACCTTTAGGAATAATGTTCAATGATAGACAGTGCTTTAAATACGAATTGTCCATTTCCAGCATCTTATATTTGTAGAGAAAAAAGTCAAAGTCTTCAAGCATTGTTTTATAAGTCCCATTATTAACAGCTCTAGTTGCCTTTTTGTGAAAATCAAATTTCGCGTTAAAAACATCAGCAAACAGTTTTTTGGTACCTGTAGATGTATTGCCTCTCCCAGCTGGGTGGGTATTAACTGGCGAAACAGGGCTCCCACGATCCTCAGCCATTTCATTTTCTTGTCCATTCGGACTAAATATTCTTGGTAAGCCATCAAAACTTGTATTAGTTCCACTATTGGCTTCCCTGGTTCGTTTCGAAGCGCCATTAACGGAAAAACCTTTCGCGTTGCACTTCTCAGCTTCCTGGTTGTCTGGGGGAGTGAAAGACGCCAACAGCGTAGTCATTGATTGGCTCAATGGAGTCAACAGACCGACCAGCTGGGTTAGCTGGCCCACCAGCTTACGTAGTTCCCCTGTATCGGAACTGCGATGTAAATTGTCATGAACTGTAGTGCCCGTAGGTTCCATCCTGGAGCGAAACCAATAAACAAAGCAAGGAAGTGTCCAAAAGCTTACTGGTAAACGAAAAAAAGGACACAAACCGAACCACAGGCACTAAACCCACCTTACCACGTGTAAGGAGTGCAATTCACCCAGCACTGTAACCACACAAACGAAGGTACATACAAAGGCAAACTGCTATAGAATTAGCAAGGTCCACAAGCTGTTATTCTTTTTAACGTTTATTCACATCCGTTTTCGTCCACAACTTCATCAGAAACATTTTAAGCCCTCCCCTACATGCCTTATATAGTAAAACCAATTAATGTTTAAATGAAACACATACTCATTATTAACTTTTAAAGTGCATACAACATCATTAGAAGTATGTATAAAACTAATAACATGATAATGTGGATCCACGTTGTCACAATAACATTAGTAAACTTTCCCTATATACCTATGTAACTAAATTATTAAAAAATGTATGTCAGTTGTTAAAAAATGTATGTGTAAATAATTTAATGATAAAATGTAATATACAAAAAGATGTGCAAAAAAAGCTAAAATAACTAGGAGATTTCTAAACTGAGAGGGATAAGAAATGAATATTCTAGGGTCTCCTAATCAAAGTTTTGCAGCCCTCAGTTTAAGTACTGGTCCCAGGGAAATCATATTGTTTAAACCAGTGGGATTTGTTGCTTCTAGTGTGATCTGCCAGAAGAGCTCCCTGTATTCTACCCTGGTCTCCCACATTCCACCTCTAGGGTCAACGTGTACTACTTTCAGAACAAAAAATTGAAACTTTGCTCTTACGCATTGGTTAGAATGTTTAAAAAGGGCATTGCTTTCCTTCTTAGTCCTCATTTCGTACAGGTGTTCATATATTCTTTTTTTAAGAGGTCTCTCACTCTTACCGATATAAAATGAGGTGCATACTGTACATACCACCAAATAAATAATTCCTTTTGTATTACAATTAACAAATGAGTTTAGGTGGAACCTCTTTTTCCTTGACTGTAAAAAATAACTGTCACCTGTTGCTATATAAGAACAATATTTACAGGCTCCACATTTAAATAAACCCTTTTTCTTTGAGGAATTAATTGAACCAAAATCTTTGTGACCCCTCTCTATAAGATTTTTGATAGTGTTACCTTTCTTGAACACAAATCTCAGTTGGTCAGAAAATATACACTCCAAGTCAGATATTTTGGAGAAGTTTTCCCATTCTTTATTAATAATTTTCTTAACCAGTGTTGATTGCCCGTCGTAGGTCATTACCACACTATTGTTATAAGCCACTGTTGTCTTGTTCTCACATACCATATCTCTGTATGTAATGTTGTTCCCTAAAATGGGAGCAAATCTAGAATTCCTACCTTCTACCACCTCTTTAAGGAGGTCGTTGAAAAGTTGGTTAGGATACCCTCTATTCAGAAATTGGGTCCTTAACCATTCACATTCTTGTTTAAACTGGTCATTCTCAGAAGACATTCTGCTAATCCTAACCAGCTGGCCCTTAAGTACTCCTTTTTTCTGAAAATAGGGGTGTGAGCTAGTGAAATGAAGGTAAGAATTTGAAAAGGTTTCCTTCCTATAAACTTTTGATACAAATTTGTTTTCATTTTTGGTAATAGTAATATCCAAATAGTTAAGGGTATTCTTATCATAGCTGTATGTAAAGTTAAAAAATTCTGTAGTGTTATCCAAGTAGTTAACTAACTCAGTGAAAGAAGTTTCGTCCCCTTTCCATAAAAACTGAGACCTCTTAAAAAAAGAATATATGAACACCTGTACGAAATGAGGACTAAGAAGGAAAGCAATGCCCTTTTTAAACATTCTAACCAATGCGTAAGAGCAAAGTTTCAATTTTTTGTTCTGGAAGTAGTAGACGTTGACCCTAGAGG
The DNA here is from genome assembly GCF_019279795.1 of Protopterus annectens. Classification (NCBI taxonomy): domain Eukaryota; kingdom Metazoa; phylum Chordata; order Ceratodontiformes; family Protopteridae; genus Protopterus; species Protopterus annectens. The sequence continues at coordinate 382,811,924 of NC_056749.1, forward strand.
TGGAATGTGGGAGACCAGGGTAGAATACAGGGAGCTCTTCTGGCAGATCACACTAGAAGCAACAAAACCCCCTGGTTTAAACGATATGATTTCCCTGGGACCAGTACTTAAACTGAGGGCTGCAAAACTTTGATTAGGAGACCCTAGAATATTCATTTCTTATCCCTCTCAGTTTAGAAATCTCCTAGTTATTTTAGCTTTTTTGCACATCTTTTTGTATATTACATTTTATCATTAAATTATTTACACATACATTTTTTAACAACTTACATACATTTTTTAATAATTTAGTTACATAGGTATATAGGGAAAGTTTACTAATGTTATTGTGACAACGTGGATCCACATTATCATATGTTATTAGTTTTATACATACTTCTAATGATGTTGTATGCACTTTAAAAGTTAATAATGAGTATGTGTTTCATTTTAAACATTAATTGATTTTACTATATAAGGCATGTAGGGGAGGGCTTAAAATGTTTCTGATGAAGATGTGGATGAAAACGGATGTGAATAAACGTTAAAAAGAATAACAGCTTGTGGACCTTGCTAATTCTATAGCAGTTTGCCTTTGTATGTACCTTTGTTTGTGTGGTTACAGTGCTGGGTGAATTACACTCCTTACACGTGGTAAGGTGGTTTTAGTGCCTGTGGTTCGATTTGTGTCCTTTTTTTCGTTTACGAGTTAACTACTGAAATGCTAGACAGGGGTCCAGGAAGTAAATACTGTGGGAAGAAATAGCCAGGGAATTGTTATGGCTAGGCTTGTATAGGCCCTAGGGCCGATAGCCTATTACCAACCTATGGACCTATGAATACCATTTGAGACTGTAGATGTTGAAAAAAAATTACCATTAACATCTGCACTGCTGGCTGCACATCTTGAAAGCTATTTGGTGTTATTTGTAATTATATAATTATGCATTTTTAAAGTTTCTGTAAATATCTCAAACATGCACTCAGAACTGCATTTCTTGCCATAATATGAAAACTTATGTCTTGCTTACAAAAGTGTTCTGACAATATATGCCTAGACTGTACTGTTTCCAAGACATGCTAATTTGTGAAAGTTTAGCAAAACATATAATTCTGTGATTGTGAGCATTATGTTGCAGTATTTATGTAAAGACTGACTGTACTATTATCACTATAAAGAATATTTCTTATCTATAGTTTTAAAAGCTTTTATTGTTAACAAAATATTTACATTTGTCTATTTTATGCCTTTTAAGATGATTTTTCAGAATGTACCTTGGAGTACAAGTGTGTGTGCAAGTCTGCTAGAGGTGTGTCATTCTACACCGGAGGTGTTAATGAGTTAACTACAGAAACAAAACTGACCCCCCCTCAGAAAAATAAACGTATTCAAGTTTCTTTCTATTCAGTATTCAAAGGACTAATGTTTTCTGTTTTTGACGCAGCACTACCTGCCTGCTCAGTTAGCTTGGAAAGAAATTATTTTTTTTTAGTAATTTATTTTCCTGGACAAAGTCGCTCAGCACCCTATCCCAAAAACAAATCAAAATGAAGTGAACAATTCTGACTCACCAGTGCTCCTGTCAAGTTTTGTGGTACTGAAAGAGAAGAATTTACTTTTTGAACAAAGTCACAGAGCAGCCTAGCCGGTTATAAACTCGAGCAAAGGAATATGTAGAAGTGATTCTGAAAACTAAATCACATACACTCCTACATTTCCTCAAAAACAAGAACCTGAGAAGAACAACTTTAAACTATAATGTCTCTTCATTTCATCTCAATTTCTGATGTCATTAAATGAGGCTCACAAACCATTACAGATTGAAACTCTTGTTTCTTAAAATAGAGACTTATTTTGTTGAAATTTCTTTATCACATTACTACCTTAAGCTTAGTGCCGTGCTCATGGGCCTTTAACTGAGCAACTCAGAAGGAAGCAGGTCCGTCTGATTCTTATGCAAGTGTTTATTGGTAACACACACACACACACACACACACACACACACACACACACACACACACACACACACACACACACACACACACACACACCTTCAAATAAAATAAATGCAGTGAACGCAATTCAAATTGTGTGTGTTCCACTTCTGAATGGCAGCACATAAACAGTTACGGAAATTAATGCAACAGCAGTAAAGTGATAAACCCAACACGGGTGTTCAGCTCAGTGTTCATGTTCAGGCTTCAGTTCTCATCTGTCCTGCCCCTCTTGTAAACTCACTCAGTGTTCATGTTCAGGCTTCAGTTCTCATCTGTCTTGTAAACTCACTCAGTGTTCATGTTCAGGCTTCAGTTCTCATCTGTCTTGTAAACTCACTCAGTGTTCATGTTCAGGCTTCCTGTTTGTCTGCTTTACCTGGAAAGTAAGAAATGTGTAGCAGCTCATGGGCCCAGAAAAGCCCTCATCTGAATTCCGACAGGCTGGACAAAGTTGACCTCACTGCACATGCCTCTGTGTGATGATGTCAGGCTGGGAAAAAAATAAACAAAAAAATAGCCAGGAAATTTGGAAATTAAGGGGTGCTGCACAGGAATTGTGGCACCCCATTATTTGGACCTCAAAAACTGGGGAAAACTGAGAGATTCTGTGCGGTTGAGAGGTATGTCTTCTTACTGCACGTATGACATAACTGAAATCATACTCACTGCACCCTAGTCAGACTGACTGTTGGGGGACAGGAGCAGTTCTGTAGGAAAGGAAATTCACATTTCTTTAAATTGTCACATCTCAGCATTTGCAGTTCAGGTTTTCCACAGTGTTAACATGCATTTTAAAAAGAAAATGCAGACCTGCATTCATACTTCTTTATTACCCTACGCAATTCAGTAGGCTATTTAACTACTGAATTTTAATAATATACAGATGTATACATTTAACAGTTACAATCAGACAGGGTAAGACAAAAAGAAATGATTACAGGGAATATAAGGCATATCTGTATATCCAGAAAACAGTCAAATAGAGAGAAACAAGATTATTCTTTCTTTACTTCTAGCCGAGAAAGAGATTCAGTACAACTCCCAATAAGAAAAGAGAGCAAAAAGGCTTGTGGAATCTTCTGGAAACAGTAACATATGTCCATAAGATATTTATTACTTAAATCAGTGCAGCTCAAATTACTACGCATGATTCAGGGTAGCATAAATAGTAGTACAACAATGCTTTTAAAACCGATTTCAGTGGTAATCCTGCAAGCAACTGTTGTTATACCTTTGCAGCTGAAAGAAATTTAATTGAAGACAGGAAGAGATCAAGGAAAATGAGTTATACAGTCATTTTTAACCATGATTAACTAGTGTATTTAATGACTTCTTTCATGTTTGATATCTGTGTACTGTTAAATGAATTAAAACACAAAGCTCTTACACAAGAAAATAAAAATCCTTGCCATTTCAATTCATTACAAGTATGCATAATCACAACTCTTACAGGTTCATTCATGTTACTTAAGCACTTCCCAATCACTCCCCCAACTGTACCATAAGCATTTCCCATACACAACTGTACTTCAATAAAGATATTTTTCTCAGAGATTTATTGACTTACTACCTTGCATTACAACAGTATTGTACAGATTTATTGTGCTTTTTTTGTTTTGTCTCTCCCTACCCCTTCTTTTTCTCTTTTATTATTTTGCTTATGATTTTCTCTTTTCTTTGTTGTTTTGCTTCTCTCCCATTTTATTTTTCTTTTTTTAAAGGTCAAATCCCTGAGCAGCAGAGTAGACATGTCTACCTCCCAGGCTAGAGAATGATCACCCTCTGCCCATCTAGAGCTACTCTTGTAGGGTCAGAGTGGAGGCACCGGTCCTGTAGGCACTCCAGCACTTGACAGCCTGGCAAGCCTCACTGAATGGAGCCCTTGAAGTTTGGCTGAGGATTTACTGGAAGATGCAGTGAATAGGATAATTATGCCAGTCGAAGCCTCTCTTCAGCAGGTAATAGAGACACTCGCCCAGTTAGAGCTCACCACTTTGCCAAAACAGGCCCCTCAACATCATGGACTTCCACTGCAACACCATCCGGCAGCAGACATGCTTGAGACTCTGTGAACTGGTTACACATTTGGGAGTCAGCCCTTTTCCCTTACCATTTACCATTCACACCATTCCCTATTTCCCAGACACACACTACCCTCTTATGCAAAAACAACCTTTGAAAAAATAGGAGGGTCTTTCCCCGACAAAAACATAGACCCCATGCTCTCCCACCTCCTCCAGCTTAAACCCTCTTGATGTCTACCTGTCTTCAATCTTTCTTATCATCCCCTTTCTATTTTTTAACAAAACCATCAGGGTATCAACCAAAGGGTACCCCTTATATGAAACTGTTTTAACCTCTTTACTTTTTTTAAAAAACTATTTTAGCTGGTGCACAGTCCACAGCTTTGCTATAATGCTTTTAGCATGACTGCATCCAGCTAAGCCTGCCCATGATATGCAAGGCTCATATCATTTATGATTCTGCAAAATACTTTGCATGTATAAAAAGACAAACTTTACACAGTTTACACATTTAGAAAAAATAATGTTCTGCTGACCTTATTTGCATATCCACATAGTGCCATTGCCTGCAAATGTGCAATATGTACTTGTGCAACCCCAGATTATGAATACCGTCCAAAGTCTTATCCATGCTAGAAGAAGTCAAAAAAGACTCAGAAAATTAATTATATAGGAGCTGAAGGAGATTATATAGGGAAATTAAATTTGCCAAAAATTCATGTAGAAAGAGAACTGGAAGAGATTATAAAAATAGAAGGACATAAGATTTTTATAACAACATCTGAAAAGAAAAAAGGTAAGAATGCTCTTGTGAAATTGGACAGAGGTGAGATTAGTGGTGGGGTGAACAGCAAAACTTTGTGCTTTTTGTTTTAGTTTAGAATACAGTTATATCTGATTCCTGCATGGAAGCGAATTCAGTGAAGTAGAGTAAGGGAAACACGAATTAGCAAGGCTTAAGTCACATGACACATTCAACTTAAGTCACATGACACACTCAATGTTTGCGCAGTTCTCATTACACCCCTTAAGATATTTGTTAGGAGCTGGTAGTCTCATTAATTGAACTTTCTAATAGGTTTTTTGAAGAGAAGGGTGATATTTCAGGACTCCTTTCTTGTTCTGTGCAGTTACACTGGCTTGCAGTGCAGTTTATTGATGGGTTCCTTTCTGCAGATGCAGAACTAGACAGGTTTATTCCAGTGCTGTCATTTATTTGTCATCCAATTCGACAGGCTTATCAGATTAAAGTAAGTCTTCAAGGAAAGAGATGGCTGAATGTGTATAGGGATTCTGGTAATCATTGTTTTTAGTTTGTAACTAGTGAATGCACAACGCTGTGTGGTAAAAGATGCACACTAGAACTTCTTGTGATGATTTGTTTAATTTATCTATAGGCAAGAAAACCTTTTACACAGTGATTTAAAGAGGGGGGGGCTATGATTATTTTTTGAAAATGGAAACTATAATTTTAGAGATAAACACAGAAGGTTTAACAAATGGAAAATTGCAGAGAACTTCCTAGTCATGTTATCAAACAATTGTGGCTGAAATAGTTTATTTAGCACAAAAAAAAAAGAAAGGGCAATATATTAGAGGAGGAGGTATACTACTATACACAGATTTACAGATCGGTAAGTTTAACATTGATCTTTGGCAGGCTCAAGTACAAATTTCTGAAATAAATTCTGGTGGATACTCTGGCAGAGTGCATAGCTCTCATTTCAGCATGGGTTTGTGAAAAATATTGTCAAAGTAACCTGAAAATGTGACATTAGAACTGAGCAATGACATTTAACAGGCTTCCTCAAACTGTAGTCACAAAACCACAAAAACTCAAAATTAAAATAAAAAAAACAACAATATGTAGTCACGGTCTCAGGTAATACACCACTTTTATTAAGAACAAGACATAGTGCTTTGACTACAAGCCTTTTACGAGTTCAAAAACCTACAACTTCCATCCATCTTATATACTTAAAAAATAAGCAATTAACACATTCAATAATTAATCAATTATATCACATATTTCCAGTTGCATTCTTTGTTTAACCCACTTGGTTCCAAAGTATTATATTTTAAAATAAAAAAAAGTTTCTTTTTTCAATAATTTATCTTTCATGTTCACATTTTCCCCTAAAAATATCTCAACTTTCTCCAGAATGCAACCCACCAATCCATCTGGTTTACCATTATGTTTGGACATAAAGTGCTGACCCAAAGGGCTATCTACTGGATTTATTATATCCCTAATATGTTCCTGTATGCGTATTTTGAATGCTCTACCCGTCTCTCATATATAAGTAAAGATTACAACTACATTTTAGGGCATAAACTACCCCTTCTGTTTTGCATGTATATAAGTTCCTAGGTGTAAATCTTATTTATTTATTTGTAGCTGAAGAGCTAAGTCTTGTTCTTAATAAAAGTGGTATATTACCTGAGTCCGTGACTACATAGCGACATAGTGATGTTTTTTATTTCTTCAAACTGTATGACTGGGGTCTGGGTTGGAGATGGGTTTGTGGAGGTAAAACAGAATAAATGTGGTTGAAAAGTAAAAGTGGTTTCTGCAAAGAAGCAGCTTGGTAGAGGAGAAGGAATTGACAAGAGGTTTGTCACAAAGGGTGGAATTGTTTACTATGTAGATATGGATAAGAGTATGGAAAACATGATTAATCATTTCTTTTCTGATAATACCAAGATGGGAGCATCTTTGTAGGATGAAAGAATTATGAAGATGTCAGCTTGGGTAGAAAGGTAGCAATTTGATTTTAATGTGTACAAATGCAAGGTGAAGCACTGGGTGTAATAATCACAAGATGCTATAGAAGATGATTGGTTGGTGTGGAAGTGAAAAATATTTCAGAAAAAAATATTGGAAAGATGTCAGATGCTCTTCAAAAACCAGCAGACTGTTTAAACATGTGTTTAAAATATGGGAGTGTATATTAAGGCATTAGACTTCAGGGACAGGGAAGTCATACTGTTCATTAATAGATCATTGGTAAGATCCTATTTGGAGTTCTCTGCTCATGTAAGGCTCATAGGTGGGTGCTAGGCCCTATATAAGCCTAGCAAAAAAGATATCCTGGCTTTTGCCACCCAAGAAAATTATTCTTCTGTGCACCTATCGAGCAGAGCCACAGAGGTGATCACCGGAGTGAATTTCCTATTTCCCATCCAATCATCAGGATTTTTCTTGAAGAGTGCTAATGAGGAGCTTTGTTTGATATTGATAGGTAGTTTGTTCCTGAGTATTGGAAGTCTCTGTGACAGGAATCTATCCCTCCAGCATGTTCTGTTTATTGTGGTAACAAGGTTTAGGTCCCTAGAGTGTGTAGCTTGGACGGATTGGGATTTCTTTAAGTGAAGCATTTCCAATAGCTCTGGGTTTGACATAGCTTTGTATGTTGGGCAGAGATTGCCTCTGAGTAGGTGATATGCGACGGAGTAAAGCTGGAGTTTTTTGAGATGGTCTGCGTAGGGCATCTGTTTAAGGCCGGTAATCCTCTTTGTGAGGTACTTCTGCAGCCTTTCCAGTTGTTGTAGATGTCTTGTGAAGTACAAAGGGGCATTGTACTCTATAATGGGTCTAATGAGTGCCGGGTGGAGGGGAACAATGACCTCTTTTTTCCTGGATGAGAAACCTTCTGTGATGAGGTGTGCAACGTAGAAGGATTTCCTGTCTACTGTGGCAATGTGATTATCAAAGGAGAGACTACTGTCCACCTGAGTCCCAAGATCTCTTATCACACTTTTGGTGTTAAGTAGACTACCACCTATGTGGTAGCTCATGGGTACAGAGTTTTTACCAAAGGGGATGACAATGCACTTTTTGGCATTGAGCTTGAGGCCATGGCTTTGACACCAGGCATCTGGCTCAGTGTGGCCCTTTTGTATGATGTCCACATCTTTAGGAGTTTTGATTATGGCTCCTAGTTTGCAGTCATCTGTGAACTTCGTTAGCCAAAGACCTTCTGTGTTAGCCTGTACTTCAGAAAAGTAGATACCAAACAGGAGAGGACCCAGGACTGAACCCTGTGGTACTCCACTTATCATTGTTCTGAAGTTGAATTTGGAGTCTGCTACTTTCACAGTGTGGGTTCCGTCAGTGAGCCAGTTGGCAACCCATCTTGTGACATAGGGATTTATACCTAGTTTAGTGAGTTTATCTATAATTCCAAAGAGGGGGAAGGTGTCAAAAGCCTTGGTGAGATCTAGATAGGCTGTGTGAACCACCTTACAATTGTCTATGGCTTTGGTGACTGCTTCAAAGAAGTCTATCAGGTTTTGGAGACATGATCTGCCTTTTACAAACCAAAACTGGGTGGGGTCCAGAGTTTGGATATTACCAATGTCTTTGTTTATAAGTTCCATGATGATACGTTCCATGGCCTTGTAGACCAGGCTCATTAGGCTAATGGGGCAGTAGTTCCCAGAGTCCGTGGTGGCTCCCCCTCTGTGGAGTGGGATAACCATTGCTGTGTGCCATTCAGTGGGCACAAAGCCTGAGGTGAGGCTATGATTGAACATGGTGCTTAGGTGGGGTGCCAGTTCATTCTGCAGGTCGTGTAGAACGCAGCCTGGGATGTTGTCAGGTCCCATAAATGCTGTGTTCTTGGCTTTGGAGAGTGGGTTTTTTACATGTGCAGCCGTGATTACAGGAACTTTGCATTCTTCCGGTATAGAGATGGGCCCTTTAGGGGGTGAGAGGGGGGGTAAAGTTAGCACTAAACCTATCTGCCAGGATGTTGGCAATATCAGTTGGTTCTGTATATTTAGTGCCATTGTGCTGTAACTCAGAGCAGATCTGAGTGTTGCCCTTGAGATTCTTGACAGAGCTATATTATGCTTTGAGGTTGTCTTTAGAATCAGTGGCAATTTTGTTTTCGTAACTAGCTTTGGAGGATTTTATGAAGGATTTCAGCTTCTTACTGAGGCTGACCAGAGAGTTCCTCCAATCATGGGATTTTACTCTTTTTTGCAACAGTTTTTTTCTTCTGTTGTAGAGTTTTTTTTATGGCAGCGGACCACCAGATTGGCTTCCTTTTTTTGGAGGATACATCTAGGTTCTGTTAGGGATAGCACGATCCATGCACTTGTGTAAGTGCTTATAAAGTGCATTTGTGTAGGATTCAGCAGTCGTACCTCTATTGTCTGTCTGCATGGGTGTCGTGAAGTTTGCCACTTCTGTCTTAAGAAATGTGAAGTTGGCTTTGGAGAATTTTTTACAATGGTTTCCCTAATGGGGGTGGGGGCGGGATGTGGATGTCTAGGGTGATTAGGTTGTGGTTGGATATAACCAATGAGGACTTGACCTCTGGTGTGGAACACCAGTCGCCCATGTTGGTAATGACCAGGTCTAGGATATTGCTGCCACTGGTGGGGATGTGGATAAGATGATCCAAGGCGCTGGAATTTATGAATTCTAGAAAACGTTGAGCACAAGAGTTGGTACATGCGTAGTTTTCCCAGTTAATGGTGGAGTAGTTGAAATCCCGCATTATTAGGGTGTTGGGTTGTACCCTAATATTTTCCAGTGTATCAAGAAATGAGGAGTGGGAATCCTGGGGCATGGTGGGGGATCTGTAGCAAGTTACAATTTGGATTGTGGTCTTGCCCAGAGTTAGTTGCACTTGGATAATTTCGGATGCATTATGCTGAGCAACCAGCCTGGAGGTGTGGATATCCTTAATGAATATGGACACGCCTCCACCTTTAGTGTTTCGGTCCAGGTTAGGTGGCCGAAAGGTGTGGTATGAATTACAGCCTGATAATGCAGGGGTGCTCTCTGGAGCCTTGAACCAGGTCTCTGTCACTGCACAGATGTCGATGTTTTCCATTTTAAGGAGTGCCTTGAGTGAATGCATTTTGAGGTTTAGACTTCTAGCATTGAATAGCATTACCCTCAGATTTTGCTTGCTTGTACCTGTTATGGTGGTGAATTTGTCATTTGAACATTGCCTACAAAAGGCTCTATAGGGGTGGCAAGAGCCTTATCCAGTATCCGGAATCCCAGGGGTGACAGTTGCAGGCCATCTCTGGCAAAGCATTGTGGTCTGTTGATTATGTCATCCCAGGCAGAAAGATACTGGATCCCCTTAGAATGACACCAGAAGCTTAGCCAATTGTTGAAGTCAATCATTTTGTCCTTGTACTGTGGTATCATTCTGGGTGATGGCAGGATGCTACTCAGGGCTGGGGTCATACCTGCCTGGGCTACATGATCGGAGAGCTCCTCCATGTCTCTTTTCATGTAGTCCAGGGAGGTACATCTCAGGTCATTCACACTAACATGGACAATGACAGAGTCATATTTGTACTTGCTGTGAAGTGACCTGAGTGCATGCATTATGTGGCGGATCCTGGCACCTGACAGTAACGTTCTCCTTGTTTAGCCTAGTGAGTGGAACATCAGTGTGCCTGACTACAGAGTCACCTATGACTAGAGTGCTGGGTATGTTGTTATGCCTTATAGGCTGTGATTGAGTGGTACACTGAGTTTGTGGGCTATGTATCATTTGGGTTGTGTTGGGGGGGTGGAGGTTGCTTGCGTTTCTGCTTTGGAGGTCTCTGTTGCTTGAGCAGATTTTTATTGAGAGTCTCCGCGAATGTAGGTGTGTGTTTTGTGTTACTATGTGTGTGTTTTGGTGGTGTAGGTTTTGAGGTCTATGTGATGAGTGTGGTGTGGTGCAAGTGTTTACCTTCTCCTCTTGACTGTCTAGTCCAGTCTTGGGAGAAGAGAGCTTTGCTTCCAGTTTGGCTATATAAGTGCATCTCTCACAGGCTGTAGCACTGGGTGGTAGGAGGAGTAAGTTGTCTGTGTATATGAGGCAATTGCTGCATTGCCCCAAGATGCCCTGATTCATCAGGTAGACAGGAGAAAACACCAGCAGCTGACGCTTAGACATCCCTGAATAGGTGCTTATTTATTAAGTACTAAAAGCTATTTTACTCTAGACTCTAGTGAGGAAAGTTGAGTGCTGTAGTAATTTGTAGCTTATTTAGTGCTTACAACGAGTTCTAAACAACTGCTGAGCTCAAAGAAACAGATATGAGTACTAAAACTAAAAAACTGGCTAGTTCTAAAGGACTTTATGGTGCCAGGAATAGTTTAACCCTAGCTAAGTGGCGATGCTTAAAGTGTATTTTCTTTTTTTTAATATAACAGTAGCAAATGAGCAAACTGAGTTAAACAAATTAACCAATAAAAAGCTAAAAACTGAGTCCTGTTCCAGCAGTCTTTGATCAGACAAGTTCTAACTGCACACTCCTGCCACTAGGGTACAGGGGAATCTTCTCCAAAAAAAAGATGGTCTGGATTAGTGCTCATGTTATACCTAGATTGTAGAGCATTGAGTGTATCATTACTGTTCAGCCACTGTAGCAAGATAGCATGTGCATATAAGTACTAAGCACGTGCAAGGACAGTGCCATTTTGTACATTCAGCTAGAGTGAATGCAGTCACATGAATGGAGATGCACATGCAAAAGTGAACTTGCATATAGGTCAGCAGTTATTCAAAGGTACTTAAATTCATTTAAATGATTTTTCAGTTGCCAAATCAGTGGTGAAGCATTCTAAATGTTCGAAATAGAGATAAACGAAATGTCCGAAAATGCGATATACTGATAAAAGTATTCAAAATAAATTCAAATGTGTTCTAAATAAATTTCCCAAGTGTTAAAATGAATGAAAAGGCAAAAATGACCACATTTCTTCAATGTGCTACTTTTTCACATTAATTTAAGCTATTCGAAGTGTCCAAAGTTTCTGGAATGTTTGTAGTGTTTGCAGTGTCCAAGTGAAGCCTTTTCAAAGTGATTGTTGTGCATTCATACATAATTACAAGTACCTGGTCTGCGCTTATGTTTAAACACATTTTGTTGTTATGGGAGAAGGATTTCGCAGACCTGCACTGCTGGTGTTTGATAACAATACTGATGAGAACTAGAGAATGTTTAAGCAAAAATATGACATCTTCATACAGGCTGCTTTTTCTGATAGAGACACACGTATGAAAGCCTTCATACTTCTTAATTTAGCAGGCTCAGAAGCCATTAAGAGGGAACACTCATTTGTGTATGCACCTGCCATGTATGCATGGGAGTGGGAAAACCACCATATTGTGATACATGCTGAAATGCAGGAATACCCTGAGTGCTTAAAACGTAGATTTAGAGAAATGTATAACCCTCAAATTAATATTACAATACAAAGGCACATGTTTTACACAAGAAATCAAAAGCCTGATGAAACTATACCAGCATATATTACTGACTTGGGAAATAAAGCAAAAACGTGCATATTTGATGATTTGCGAGATGAGTTGATAAAGGAGAGACGTGTGTGGTGTTAATAATGAAGCAGTGAGAAAGATTTTGCTTCGAGATAGTGATTTAACGTTGGACAAAGCCATAGAGATTGGTCAAATATATGAACCTACAGAAAAAGGAAACAAATATGCCTCTGAATGAGAAGAATGCATTTGCAGTAAGTAACAGTGTGTATGTGGATAGTGTACAACATAAAGCTAACATGAAAAAGAACTATACACCAAAGGCTGCAGCAGCTCACCTCATTGTTAACTGTAAACCAAAATCGGCAGCTTCTAACCCTAACCATAAACCAAATGCAGCTGCAACAACCTTATTGTTAACCATCGTAACTGTGGAGGCAGCCATTAACTTAAATGAGAAAAGTGCTTAGTTTTTGATTAGCAATGCCACAAATGTAAAAAGTGGAATAATTTCAAAACACTTTGCAAGTCTAAAGCAGCACATACTTTTATTAAAAGAGAGGAACCAAAGAAGCAAGTAGATCAGATAGAAAGCCATGAGCAAACTTTCTATGTTGATGGTATCTCTGGGATTGATGAAACTGTTACAACAATAGATTATCAGTTGGCAGCAAAAAGTGAAATATTTTGTACTGTGCAGATTAATGTGAAAACTGTAGAGCTTAAAGTAGACACTGGGTCCAAGTGCAATGTTATATCAGCACAAATGTTACATACATACATACAAATATTTCAAGCACTGGGATTAATGCCCTTCTAGCTTGCCAATATATCAAAACACTTGTTCACATAATAAGTGTCCAGGCTGTTCCTAAAAATATCTAAACTAGTATTTACTTTAACATAATTTGGTAGTCTGTTCCATGCATCAGCTACTCTGTCAGAGAACCAGTTAGTACAACTTTCATTCCTATAGAATTTTCTCCATAGGTTGTCTGATGATTCTCTAGTACTTTCTGTTAACCCCAAACATTCCCAGAGATAGTTGTCACTAAATGCCCTGAATAAGATCTCCTCTTAGATATCTGTAAGAGACACTGTACAAGGTCAGATATTTAGTCTTTCATAATAACTTAGATTTTCACATCCATGGATGCCCTTGGTATATGTCCATTGTACGCTTTCCAGTTTACTCATGCTTGTTTTCTTATAGGGTTTCCATATTGTTATTCCATACTCAAGTTTGGGTCTAATGTAACTAACAAACAATTTTTTGATTTTCTAGACTTTATAAATCTTTTTATGCAACCTATAGTTCTATAACTATCATTGACCAATTGGTTGATATGATTAGAAAAACACATAGCTGAATCTACTCATATACCCAGGTCCTTAAATGAGTATACAGTTTCAATCACTGTGTGTTGTATTAAATATTCACCTTTCAATGTATGCCTACCAAATCTCATATGCTTAGTTTTTGATGTATTTATCAGCATAGTATTCTCCTGTGCCCAAATAGTCAATTTAGTCAAGCTATTTTGCAGACATGCTTTATCTGTAACACATGTAATCAGCTTATCCAATTTCAGGTCGTCTGCATATAGACTGTAGAACACCTCAGATGAAAAAGTTAGGTTTGAAATATACAATCTAAACAAGTAAGGGCCTAGGACAGAGCCCTATGGGACACCCTGATTGCAACCAAGGATTTTGCCTGTCCAGTTGCTGTATGATACTTGCCATGTCGTATTTGTAAGCCATGCAGCTATCCATCTGATCAAGAGTACATCAATACTTAGTTGTACTCATTTATTGATCAGTGTTATGTGTATGACCCTGTCAAATGCTGAAGTTAAATATATATAAATTACATCACAGCACAATTTTTCATTCATATTTGTTATTATACTGTTATAGAACATCATGTTACAAGTGGTAATAGATCTGTTTTCAACATATGCATGCTGATGTATGGTTTCAAGTCCCAACCTATCCAGTTCTGACAATGACTCCAATATTATCTTCTCCATTATTTTTCCACAACATGAAAGTAGACTTAAGGGTCTATATGACTCTGGGTTTGTCCTAACCCCTTTCCCTTAAAAACAGGTTTAATAAGCGCATGTTTCCAATCTTGTGGAATCTTCCCATATTTACATGACCTAGTGAATAATAGATATAATGGTTCTGTAAATTCTTACTGAAGTGTTCTCAGGTCATTGCTACTAATTCCGCCTTCTCCCTGTTCTTTGTTTGGATCCAGTTTGTGCAGTTCTTTTTCAATATAATCTAATTTGATTCCAGTATCTGAGGTTACCTGGATGTCACGAGGACAACTTATCACCTGTTTTGTGGAGCCAAACTGTTTTCCTTAAGATTTTGTAAATATATCTATAATCTGTTGTGTCTGAGAATAAATTTTAGAATCTGCACACAGTTTATCAATTTGTGTTTACTCCTTCCACATCTTATGCATTTATAAAAATGTTTCCTATCATGCTCAATATCTTTATATAAATTTTCTTCAAATTTTCTTGATCTTGTCTCACACTATGCTTAATTTGTTTGTCCAGCTTGTTTATTTCAGTTTTCAAAGTTGTAGTTCAACCTCTCTTCCATTTCTTATACTTTTTGTCTCTCACCTTAATCAGATATCTTGTCCTTATGGAAATATATCCACCTGATGTTGTATGCCTAGATCCTGATGTTAAACATTGTTTTGATTTTTTGCACTCAAAACAATTTCTCTTTCAAAACTTTTCACATTCCATCTGCGGTTTTTCCACTGAACACCTCACTCTAGTTAGTTTTACATAGTGACTGTTTTGCTTCCATATAATTTGTAATAAACCTTCTGTGTATTGGTTTAGATTTCAGTTTGGCAGAATTATCTAGCAACAAATTAACCTTTATAACCCCATGATCACTGCACATCAATGGTGGTAACACTTGACTTGAAGTTACAGTAATTTCTTTGGGAACACAAACAGTGTCTAGTACGTTCTGTTCCCTGGTAATTTTTTTTGCAATCTGAAGCGATTGTTGTTCCTGAATATACACTGTGAATAATTTCTTTACTAACATTGTAGAATAAATATTATTGAATATACACTCTGAATAATTTCTTTACTAACATTGTAGAATAAATATTATTCCAATCTGTTTCTAGTAAATTTAAGCCCCAGCTAATATTCTCCCCTCCTGTGTTTCATTCAAGAAATTTACAAATTCCTCTAGGTCATCTGTACTTGACTTTGGTGGTCTATACACTCAACAATTGTTATATATTCCAGGATTGTCTTTATTGTCACAGTTACACAGTCTATAGTTTTGGTGTTATCACTGAGAATGTAATAATCACAGGTTTCATAGTTATATTTTATCCTATCATAATACCTCCACCTGATTTTTAATTAGAATGTCTGTTACAGTAAAAATATTTATATCTTGACAGAACTGGTTTCCAGTCATTGTTCTTTAACCATGTTTAACAAACAATAACACCACCAATCCTGTGGGAATGTAGCAAATTTTCAAATAAAAAAAACTTTATTATTATTGCTCTTAGCATTAACAAGCAGAGAGGCATCACATGTTGCTATCTGTGGGCTGTTAAATTTTAGACATGGCAAAAATCCTGCCTAGTGTTTGTCAAATACTGCAAAATATCTGCTGCAAAAATTCTGTTCCCTGATCTAGAGATATGCACACCATCCTGTTTGAACACATGTGCCCAAAAGAAGGCTTGGATGCTCTACACATTTCCATTTTTTAAAACAGGACATTTTTTCCATCTAGGTATTTACCCAAAAATTCTTTTTCACAAATCACCTATAGAAAGGATAGTCAGGTCACTGTGAATGAAAATACATCCTAACACCAGTACAAGCAATATTATCTAAGAGGGCTGTCAGTTCCCTACTAACAGTCAGATAATCCTTGTGGGTTGGCCATAGTAAAAGCTGGTGAGAAGCTTGATTCAGCTAAGTGTGCAAAACTACTTGCTTATACTGGTGAAGAGATTCAAACTGATGGTGCAGTCGTTTTCATATGCCATTCTGCTGGGAACAGCTACAATTTGCAGTTTTACATAGTCAAAAGACACATGCAGTCACTATTAGGCCTCAAAGACAGTTTGAAAATGGGACAGAATTTCATGAAATAAGGAGGTCCACTACATCAGTCTGACCAACCACAATAGTTTTACACAGAATATTTTTCATGAATATACTGATATTTTCAAAGACGAGCTTGGTAAACTACCAGCCACATATTCCATGAAGTTAAACCATGAACTAAGCCCTGTTTTCAGACCAGACAAGAAAGTTCCAGGAGCAATGCAGAGTGAAGTGAAAACAGCACTAGACAAAATGCTGAATTTAGGTGTGATAACTCGAGTAAAAGAACCAACTGAATGGATATCCTCCATGGCTGTAGTTCATAAGAAAAGCTCAGATGATATTTGACTATGTATTGACCCAAGAGATTTAAGCAAAGTACTTAAACATCCTCATAAGATGTGCACAGCAGAAGTAGTAGCAGCTCTCATGCCAAAAGCCACTATTTTTTTCAGTCTTAAATGCAAAAAAGTTTATTTTGCCAAATTTCGCTGGATCAAAAATTGTTAACCACTTTCAGTGCACCATTTGGTAGATACAGACAAGACTGACATTTGGGATAAATTCTGCCAGTGAAGTATTTCAACATGTGATGGAACAAATTTTTTCAGGTTATCCATGTGCTATCATTGTAGACGGAATTATTGTAGGGGGCAATGGTGAAAACAAACATGATATAAAACTCAAGTTCTAGACTGTGCACATGAAGTCAATCTTTAATTGAATCCTCAGAATTGAAAATTCAAGCTGAGAAAAGTTACTTGAACTGGTTTGAAAATGACCCTCTTCCTAACTTAACATCCATCACTGTAATTACAAAATTACAGAGACATTTTTATGTCCATGGTAGTCCGCACAAAGTCGTATCTGACAATGGTACACAGTTTACAAGTCAGCTGTTCAAGAAATTTGTTGAGTCTTTAGGACTTTGTCCATGTTACTAGCAGTTCTGAGTATCCACAGTCCAATGGATTAGCTCAGCATGCAGTTCAAAGTGTGAAATGTTTGTTAGAGAAATCCAAGCAAGATGGCCCTGATGTTTTTCTTAACCTACTCAACCTCAGAAACATTCTCCTAGATAACTTGCTTGGTTCACCTGCTCAAAGATTGTCTAAACAGACAACAACAACCTTGCTGATCAGCAAACTATTGATTCCAAATGCTAACAACAGTGTGGTCAAGACTCAACTTTGGAAAAAAACACCAGTCACAAAAGTTGTACTATGATAAATCTAGCAAACTTCTTAGACTGTTAAGACAAGGAGAGATCTAAGGGTGCAAACTTCTAAAGGATATGACTGAGTGGGAATTATCAAAAATATTTTTGAAGAACCAAGATCTTATATTGTACAATTGGAAGGAACAGATTTCAGAAGGAATGTAAGACATATACTTCCAGTCTCCGAACCAGTGACACAACAGATTGCCTGTGCCAAAAACTATTTCTCAGTGACCCTACACTTGTGCAGATTTCGGAGGACAGCATACTTACCTCAAATAATCCTGATTCAATCCCCGAAGTTCCTATTGAGAAGAATTCCCCAGAGACTGTCCCTGTTGCTAAGCCCAGTCAAAGTTTTTATGTTACCAGATCAGGATGAATTTCCAGACCCAAAACATAGTGACTTGGACTTTGAGTTCCTATTTATTATTAATATTGAAATGTTATAAAGCTTGTAGATTATCTTGTTCTCCAATTGCATGTTGAACAAATCAAAGAGGGAGGATATAGATCATTGAGTGCATTGTTCCTATTCAGCCACTGTAGTTAGATAGCATGTTTATATAAGTACTGACCACGTGTAAGGACAGTGCCATGTTGTACAGTCAGCCAGAGTGAATGCCATCATGAATGGAGATTCACATGCGAGTGTGTTTGAAGTAATGAATGAATCAGTTAGCTTAAATACAAGGTCTAATTACAGTTCCTGACATGTTTATGTACAGTAAATATGTTGAACCCATACACCGCTTCATCGTCTTTGTTTGAATGCATGAGACAAGTGACAAAGAGGAAATGGGAAATAAAAGATAACAAGAGTGATGTGTAGTTTGGTGGGAATGCTTCTGAGGACAAGCTTAGGGAAGAGACATGTATGGAGGTTTTAAAATGAAAGGGATCTATATGGAAATTCTTCTTTGGAGGAAGTTAATGTAAAAGAGGAGTTAACTCACATATATGTGGGTGGAATGCTACTCTGGATATATTTAAATATTTCTTCGTAAAAACAGAGGCAACATTTTGAAATCATTTGCCAGATTCAATGATAGGACCATACAGACAAAAGCCTTCCGGGCAGCATGGAACAATTGAGATGTTGTGGGAAGAGATTATAATCTTGGAATTTGCAGCAGACACGACAGCTATACTGTTTCTACCTACCATCTTTAATTAAATTAATGTAATATAATTTCTATTTCATCTAAAAGTTGCACTTTTTTATTAAAATTTGCTTGACTAAACATACTTTCCTTAAACACTTATTTATTTATAAATAAATAAATACTTGCTTGACTAGAAAAAAATACTTTCCTTAGACATCTCAATGGAACAGAGGTATAGTGGGTAAATATTGACACCTCTCAGCACTTTGTTCACCAGTTTGGTTCCTCACTGAAATATAGTCTGTGCAGACTCTGAATGACCTTCTTGTGTCCATGTGCTTATTTATTTATTTATTTTAATTTTTCTGTATTTTCACCAAGGGCTGCAGTTTCCTCCCATATTCCAGAGATGAGGGTTGATTAACTGGCTATCCTGAAATTAATATCTGGGAGTGTGTGTATGTGTTTATCTTGCAATGTAGTTCAGTGCTTGCCACGTCAGGCTTCAGCTTCCTGTGAAACTATATAAGGCAGGTATTAAAAAGAATGAATAAAAATGAATGATAATGAACTATAGATTTAGAATACATAATCAGATGGTAAGAAACCTAAGACAGGCATCAATCAAACAATAACTCCATAGTCTCTTGGGGCATCCACATTTCTACCAGCCACTTAGCATCCTACAGGCCACAGACAGTTAATTTGTGGCTCAGTGCTAATCTACAGATGATATTGGTAATAATCCATGTATTAAAGGTTACAAGTCTCAGTTAAGTGATCATTTTTTATTGCTATACAGCACACAATCTGATGTTTTAGGTTATGAGGTATTCAGTATACACATACTTAAAAGCACAATGTACAAAACAGCTTTAATTATCAAAGCATTTAGTATTTACATAAGCTTGCACTGCACACTTTTCAGAAGCACATGTTCATGTTTCATTTCATATTTCACTATTTACTATGCAGCTCTATTAAATCTGGTTTTGCTTTAAAGAAATGTTGGTAATTCATGCTGAGTTTTCCTAATAGCAACTGATACTAACATTATTAATAACCCAGTCTTCTAGTTTTTCATGAATATTATCATATTTTTGAGAATAAGTCAATGCATTTGAGAGTAAATGATAGCAACTAATTGATGAAATCTGTTAAGAGACACAAACTTCACTTAAGTGCCTGAGGCCAGTAACAGAATCCCGATTTCATAAATAGAAAACAGACATGCAATAAAAATTAATAAATCTGATAAAACATTCTTGCCTAAAAATTATCAGAAAGAAAACATTCAAAGCATTAAAAATGTGTAACTATTAAAACCTTAAAAAGGAAACCAACTATAAGCTAGTTCAAACAAGTGTGCCTTCAGTCCTTACTTGAAGCCAGCTAACGTGGAAGACCCACAGCCAGTATGGAAGTAGGTAAAAGACCAGCGACCAGAGGATTCTTGGTTGTAAGATGGGACAGCTAAAAGACCCAGTGTACCAGAGTGCAGAATTCTACAAGCCCTATACAAGAAGGGAAGGTACTGTTGACAGGGTGGGCCCTAGCCATAAAGGAATAAATAAAGCAGAATAAGAACCTTGTACATGAGTCACTATTTAATTGGCAAACAGTACAATCTCGACACAATCAGTGTCATGTGATGGTACTTAGCGAGACCTCAATCAGTAACAGAACCATGGCGTGTTGCATCACTTGCATGTTCCAAGTCTGGTAAAACTATATACAAGGCTGGGTAAGCAGTGTGAAGGTGGCATATGAATTATTATACTGTGATATTGTTGTACCCAAAGAAAAAAAGATATAGTAATGTAAAAGCAAGAGCTATATTTCATTTTTTTCATGTTCATAGCTATCATTTAATGCACTGTTTTGGAGGAAGCAATGTGCAATAACATGATCTTCATTAATCATAGGAGGTTGCTAAGCTAATGACCCTGGGGCCCTTACAAGCCTAGCCAAGAGTTTATTCCTAAAAGGAGCCTCAGTCAGCACCTGTCCCCCTGTCAATGAGGGACACAGGTGGAACCACTGGGACAAATTTGTTGTTTCCCATCCACTCATCAAGGTTGTGCTTGAAGAGGGTCAGCAAGGTACTTTGTTTGACATGTATGGGAAGTCTATTCCAGAGATGGGGCAGCCTCTGGGAGACAAACTTGTCTCTCCAGCAGGTTTTGTTGATGTTGCATATTAGATTTAGGCCTATCGAGTGGGTAATGCACAAGGAGTTATACTTATGGATATGGAGCATCTCTAGTAGAGCAGGGAATGATATTGCCTTGTAGAAGAGACACAGATCACCTCTGAGCAATCTGTCTGATACAGAGTAGAGTGACAGTGGTTTGAGCCTGTCTGCATAGGACATATGTTGGAGGCCATGGATTCTCTTTGTGAGGTATTTCTGGGGCCTTTCCAATTGGTGCAGGTGTTTGGAGGGGTACATACCAAACAGGGCATTATACTCAATTACAGGCCTAATGAGGGAGGAGTACAGAGCGGTAATAACCTCCTTTTTTCTGGATGCAGTCCATTTACTTATGAGATGAACTAAGTAAAAGGCTTTTCTGACCACTGCCGCTACATGATGGTGGAATGTGAGATTGTTGTCAACCTGAGTACCTAGGTTTCTTACCGCAGGTTGTGTGCTTAGGGGTTGCCGTTTATGTGGTAAGAAGTAGGGGCTGTCTTTTTGCTGAATGATATGATAATACATTTTTTATGTTTAACTTAAGGCCATGACTTTGTAAATTGGGTGCTGCCACTGATTCGCCAAATGATGTTAACATACTGCAAGAGGGTCTCACAGCTGCAAATGACTGGTGTCAGTCATCCGCAGACTTGGTTAGTGAAAGGCCCTTTGTCTTTGCCCAAATCTCTGAGAAGTAGATGCCAAACATTAAGGGTCCCAGGACAGATCCCCGGGGAACACCACTAGTGATAGGTCTGTTGTCTGAGGTGGTGGGACCTATTTTGACCTTGTATGTCCTATCCATGAGCCAGTTGGCCACCCACCTGATGAGATAGGGATTCATGCCAAGTTCTTTTAGCTTTTTGATGATGCCCGAGTGAGGGATTGTGTGACAGGCCTTGGCCAAGTCAAGGTAAGCTGTATGTACTGACTTTCCCTTATCCAGGGCCTTGGTGACCATCTCAAAGAAGTCAACTAGATTCAATAGGCAAGATCTGCCCCTGACAAATCCGAACTGGGTGGCGTTAAGTGCTTGGAGATTGCCTATGTCCTTGTTTATGAGATCCATAATAATACGCTCCATTTACAGATCAGACTTTTTAAGCTAATGTGGCACCACCTTTGTGCAAGGGGATGACAATCCATTTCTCCACTCTGCTAGAATGAAGCCTGTATTTAGGCTGTGGTTGAATAGTGTGCTCAATGGTGAAGCTAGTTCTTGCTGGAGATGGAGCAGAATACAGCTTGGGATACTATCAGGTCCCATGGAACTTGTGTTATTTGCCTTGGACAGGGCCTTTAACACTTGATCTACAGAGATGTGAGGTGTGGGCCAAGTACTGGGGATGTCAATTGTGCCTTTGGGGGGGTAGGGGGGTGAAGTTAGTGCTGAACTTATCAGCTAGTAGGTTGGCTAAGTCAACAGAATCAGTGTAAGTGGTACTATTAAGTACTAATTTGGAACAAACCTGGGCTTTGCCATGGAGGTTCCTGACATAACTGAAGAAGGACTTCTGGTTTTCCTTTGTTTTAGAGGTTAGTTTCAACTCATAATTGGCTTTGGAGGTTTTTACTAGTGATCCAATTTGCTTGTTGAGGTTGAGGAGGGAGATTTTCCAATTTGAAATTTGTTCCTTTTTACCCTTGGAAAAAAGTTTCTTCCTTTTGTTGTAAAGCCTATTAGAGGATGTCCACCAGACAGGTTTGTGTTTCCTTGAGGAGCAGATTTTAGCACTGTTGAGTATGGCTAAGTCCATGCAGTTGTACAGGTGCTTGTATACTGCATTGGTGTACTTTTCAGCATAGTTGTTTGCATCCTCTGAGGGAAGCGATGTTTTGAAGCTACTGATACCCTCCCTTAGAAGGTTGTAGTCAGCTTGTGAGGAATTTTTTAGCCTGGTTATGGCTGGGGAAGGGTTGGGTGGGGCAGAAACTTTGAATGAGACAGACCGATGATCTCATCTTACCAGGGAAGAAAATACTATGGGAGTGGTGCACCAGTCACCCAAGTTGGTGAGAACCAAGTCCAGAATGTTATCCCCCCTTGTGGGGGATGAGACGAGCTGGTCTAGTGTGTTAGAATAGATGATGTCAAGGAATCGTTGGGTGAGTGCATTAGTGCAGGAATAATTCACCCGCTCTATGGTGGGGTAGCTGAAGTCAACAAGGATCAGGGTGTTAGGGGGTACCTTGATGGAGTCAAGCAGGTCCAGGTAGGAGGACTGGGTGTCCTGAGTCATGGAGGGGGGTCTATAGCTGGCTATTACTTGGATGGATGTCTTGCCAACTGTCAGTTGCACATGGAGTAATTTCAGTGCATCATACTGGCAAAGCAGTCTGGAGGTATGCCTGTCCTTAATGAAGATAGAGACTCTATCACCCTTAGTCTTTCTGATCTCGTTTTAAGATCAGAAAGTGTGGAATGAGGTATAGCCTGGTAAGGCAGGGTTGCTCTCTACAGCCCTGAACTATGTTTCCATGACCAGACAGACATCAGCATCTTTCAATGTGAGGAGAACCTCCAGTGAGTGCATTTTCAGGTTAAGGCTCCTAGCGTTAAGCAGCATGACCTTCAATTTGCTTTGAGCACCTTCTGTGCAAAGTCTGCATGTCCTCCCTGTAGTCAAGTGAATTTAAAGACATGCAGGTAGGTACATGTGTGCATAGGTGTGCCTTCTTTGAATGTTGAGTGTCAGGCTGGCAACTCAATACTGTAAAAATTCACTACCAATCATTAGCGGGCTGGAGTTCCGCTGTGGCGACCCCTAATCGGGAAAAGCCAAAAGACAGAAAGACAGATCTTTTATGTTGGAAGATTTGTCTTTGGGACACAGCCTAAAAAGGCATACTGGGGGAGGCAAGAGCCTTGGCCAAGATCTAGAACCCCAGAGGTGATAGGTGGAGGCCATCTCTGGCAAAGCATTGAGGCCTGTCAACCATGTCATCCCAGGCATACAGATACTGAATCCCATTGGAAAGACACCAGAAACAGCCAATTGTGAAGTCAATTATTTTTTGTTGGTATTGTGGTATCATTCTTGGTGAAGGCTAGGATGCTGCTTAGAGCTAGGGTCATTCTTTAATGAGTAGTATTCTGTGATACTCAACAGTGACAAATTAAAGTGAAAAGGGGGAAGATGTTCTTTTTTCAAAGTTTTTTGTTGCTACAAGCTACTAGCAGTGCTTTAATAAGTTGGCTTTTTTACTTGTTCTTTAAAATGCCAGACGCTGCATGGACTTGACTACACAGTGCTCTGAGTGGATTGGACATGACCTGTTCAAGTGGATTTGATTTTTCAGCCAGACACATATTGCACTATATGTAGTGCTGCATATAGGTGTGCCCAATAATAGCCAGTGTGAGTTGCTGTAAAGCCAGTTTGTTCTAGCCTCCATAGTCACAATCCTTATATAAGGCTGCACTCGATTTTGCTGGGTTTGCCCACTCAATGCACATCAACATTATACTCATATATTGAGCACTAGTTTCTCTCCCTGACCTTAAAACTTTTAAGGACACTAGCTCCTCCAGTCTGTTGTGGCACCCAAAACCTCTCATTGCAACATTCTGATTTTACTGTGGCATCTGTTTCCTCTTGTTGAAATATGCTCATAAAACATTTTGGTTATCTGGTATTTTGTGTTATTTTGTACAATAACATAACTTTCCTGTTTTGTCATGGTAACCAGTTCAAGCCTGCATAACAAATGCTCTGGAAAATATTTGTATAAACATTCTAATGCATTGTACTGTGCCATACAAAGTGCACGTTTTTGTGTCTGGAAACTAAATTAACCGTTCTTTGTTAAAATAAATGTTTTAAACTGCTCATTGTTTTAAAAATGTCACCTGTGTTATGTTGTAATTATCTGTACTGCTATTGTTTATTTTATTAGTTACTTTTAGTCAACTACTTAATATAAGCAGAGCTATCTACTCTGTGTTTAAACTAAGTTATCTGCATTATTCCTTCATAAGCCATTCCTTCAGCACTACATTTGTAGCTTATCTTTGTGTTGAAACTGAATTATTTATACCATTACTTCATTACCTGTAAATGGTTAATCTCCCAGGCCCATACTTACACTTATCAAGGGTACTAGAACTTGCCAGAGATTTAGGACGCATGGCTAGGCTTAAAAGGCCCTTGTGGTCATTAGCATAGTAAACACCTATGAACCTATTAGTTTGTCCTTGAACACACCCATGACAAGCCTCTCTCCAAGCACTAGTCTAGCTATCCCATCAACTGCAATATTTATTTATTTATTTCAGTTTGCTAACCGGGGAAGTCCACTGGGCCAGAAGAACCCATTTTCAGTGGAGGCCCGGGGAGAAAAGCTCCATAACTAAGCAAATTACAATGTAAAACAGTACAGTATAAAACAAGCAAATTGCAATATTGAAATTGCAGTATAGACTATAACAGATAGCTCATACATGTTATAAATATTACATATTAAACTGAGATAATAAGACAAAGGTGAAGTTAATTAGAGGCAAAGTACAAATGGTATTTACATCAAATGTAGCAGAAATTAGTAAAATATTCATTAGACAATGGAACATTCTGAAGGTGGGAAAAGTTTTAGTAGAAGTGTGCAGTTGTGGATGATATGTGTCAAAAGCTGGAGTTCAGAAAGAGATAAATATAGTACAATAAGTGGGGTAGAGAACAGTCAGGTAGTGGTAGTAGAACTCAGATGGAAGTTGTAAGGAAGAGTATGGAGAGTTGCGGAAAAGTTTGGGGTTCAAGTAGGGAAGGAACAGGGACACATCCATTTAGAGGACAGGTAGGAGTGTAAGAAGGATTTAAAGTTAGGGAGATGTCAGACAGTTCGAAGATGGGATGGAAGTGAGGTCCAAAGTTTGGATAGGGAGTATGAAAGCAGGAATTGGCCGGGAGGTTGTAATGGTTTATGTACTTGAAAGAGGTTTTGGCTTTTTGATCTTAGTAGGCGATTTGGGATATAAGGGGTTAAGGAGGGGGGTGGGGAGAGAGAAGGGCAGCTAGAAGGCTTAAAAATGAGTTTGTGGGCGGTAGTTAGCTTTATGAATTTTAGGTAGTTAGGCAGTTTTATCCAGTTTAGGGGTGGAAGAGAGAAGCAATGATGAGATGAGGGTTTGGAGTGTGTGGTGAATTTGCTTATTTTATTATAGCAGGCTTCTAATTTGGACTGTAATCCAAGCTGAATGTTGTTGTACACAGGGGCACTGTATAGCAGGGAGGGGAGGAGGTAAGAGGAGGCAAGGGCTTTTCTGGTGGTTGGGGTGAGGAAATGGTGATGTTGGTATAGACCACCTAACTTTTGATGGTTTTTTTGATGGCAGTATTAATATGGATGTCAAATTTTAAGTGTTCATCAATGATGACACCTAGTAACTTAGTATATGAAACAATTTCAATAGGGGTATTATCTTGACTTAGTATAGAGAAAGAGGCTTTGTTGAATGTGGTGGCTTTGGATGGAGCAAAAATCATTAGCTTAGTTTTAGTGGCATTTAAGGCTAGGTGATGGCTTTGCATCCAGGTTTCTGTTTTAGTAAAAGCTGATTGGGTTTTTAACCAAGTCTGAAGGGGAGTCAGCAGTGCAGATGATTGTGGAATCATCCGCATACTGAATTAGAGAGGTATCAGGGATAGAATGGTGATAGTTGTTGATAAATATGTTAAAGAGTAGGGGGCCAAGAACAGAACCCTGGGGGACACCTGTGGGGGTAGGAAGGAAGGTGGAAATAGAAGATTTCCATTTGACAGCTTGGTATCTATTGGAGAGGCAGCTAGAGAACAAGGCTACAGAGGAGGGGGATAGGTTGAGAGAGGATAATTGAGATAGGAGGATAGGGTGGGATGTGGTGTCAAAAGCTTTTGATAGATCCAGGAATAGGGTAGATACTAACTTGCCAGAGTCACGGGCCTGGTTAATGCATTCCAGGAAATATAGAAGGGCAGTGATTGTGCTATGGCCGGGACGGAAGCCATGTTTAGTTGGGGTAAGGAGGTTATTGTGTGTCAGATGTGTCATTAGTTGTAAGTGGATGCATTTTTCCAGGATTTTTGATAATGGGGAGAGAATAGTGATGGGCCTGAAATTAGTGGTGTCATTGTTATTACCACCTTTGTGGAGAGGAACGATGAATGCGTGTTTCCATATAGAAGGGACATGGGACTCTTAGATGCATCTATTGATAAGTATGGAAACTGGCAGGGCTATGCTGTTAGCTGCTAGTTTGAGGTATAGAGGTGGTAGATTATCAGGTGCAGTACTACAGGGATTTAGCTGGAGTAATAGTTTTTTATGGTGCTTGTAGGGATGGGGTGGAGGTTTAAGATGGGAAAGTCAGTATTGGTGGAAAGGAGGGGTGCTTGTGGAGGAGAGTTAGGTGGTGGGTGAGCAAAGGAGGTGGTAAGTTTAGCTATACAATTTACAAAGAAGGTGTTGAAAGAGGAAGCAATGTCAGGGTCAGAGAGGTTAGGGTTAGGGCAATGGTTAGCTTTGTCTCCAGGATTAAGGAGAGAGGAGACTGTATTCCAGAACTTTTATGGGTTGCTGGGGTGCTCAGATTGAAGCTTGGTATAGTATGATTTCTGATCTTTGGTTATTAGTTTTTTGTGGTATTCTGCAGTTGTTTAAACTCTATTAGAATATTAGGTAGTTGACCTTTATGGTATTGTTTCCATTTTTTATCTCATTGGAGCATGATTTGTTTGGTCTCTTTTGATAACCAGGGACAGATATGTGACTTGACCCTTTTTGTCCTGAGTGGAGCGAGGCTATTTAGTAAGTTTAGGAAGGTTTTGTTGAAATGGGTAATAGCATTGTCCAGGGGTAGGGTTCTTAGGACAGACCAGTCTGTTTGGTCTAGACAGTTAGTGAAATAGAGTGGGTTGAAATTAGAGAGGTTTCAAGTTTGAATGTAGTGGTGCTGTTTATGGGTATGAGATGGGTGGCAGATAGTGAAGGCGAGCATGTGGTCACTAATAGGGTCTGGGAGGATGCCTGAAGAGGAGATGTTATTAGGATGAGTTAGTAAAATCCATTCGAGGATGGTACCTGAGTCTCCATTTTTGTTAGGCCTAGTGGGAGATTGGATGATTTGGCAGAAATTATAGATGTTGATTGCTTGGGAAGGGGGTTGAGAAATGATATTTGCCCAGTTGATATTCACCAACATCTGCCAGGGACTGTGCACATACTTCAGTTCTTCTATGTTCAGTGTACTTATTACAGTACAACCTTCTCCGTTTTCCACTTCTCATCACTCTACCCCTTGATTTATCTTCTGCCATATAAATCCTGCATTTATTTCATTTCTTCTTTATATTGCTTTTCCCTTTTACTTCTCTACACTTACTCAATTTTTCCATTTCCACAGCACCTTCCCCCTATACCATAGGATACCTTATGCTTAATCTCTGAATCTGATGTAATATTCTCTACCTTTAGTAAACCACTGCATCTCTTTTACATGAATCTATCATCTCAGATGTCTATAAATTGTGATTAACAAAGCAATTACCACATCTATTATTATTAATTGTTAATTTCATTTTGCAATACCTTCTATTGTCAGTTGGCCTGGTTCATAAATGTGTACTAGACTAAAAGTATCTGTGGCCTTTTTAAGCCTAGCTATGCATCCTAAATTTCCAAGTTCTTGAACTATTGGTAGTGTAAGCAGGGTCCTATATTTCCAAGCAGGGGCTTTATAGAGGAACCATTTACTGGCAGCCTGTGTCTATTAAATACATAGGTGCCAAACTAAAGATAAATGTTTGGTTCCCCATCTAGTTGTCCAAGTTAAACTTGAATTGGATTGGGGTGCCTGTTCTAGAGAAAAGGTAGTTCTGGGATGCATACTTGATTCTTCAACAGGTCCTATTTATTTTACAGGCAAAATGTAAGTCTTTAAAATGCTGTGTTTTGGGGATCTGTAGGAGTTTCATCAGAGTTTGGTCTGAGGTGCCTTGTATGCAAGGCATAGATCTCCTTTCAATAGTCCATAGGAGACAGAACACAGTGATAGGGCTTTGAGGCAGTTTGCATAGGACAGGTTATTTATGCCCTATGTTCTTTAACTGAGGAACTTGTGTGGATGATCTAGGTGTGGATATGCATGGTTAAGTCTATACTAAAAGGGGACACTGCACTGAATGGTAGGTCATGTGTGCTAAACACAGTGGAAAATTTATCTCTTTGGGCCTAGATGCCATACAGCTGTTTCTAAGTTGCACAACATTGATTGGTTTCCTCACTACTGTTGACATCTGATGGTCAAAGCCTAGATTACTGACTAGATGTATCCCTAAGTCCTGACTACTGGACTGACTCTTAGGGAAGTGTTGTCAAGACAGAATTTACCAAGGGGGGGGGGGCTAACTTCAATAAGGATACTTTAATATGTTTCTTGGCATTTTGTTTCAGTCCATGGCTGTGACACCAGTTATTTGTCTGTGCCAGCCCTTCTTGGCAAACATTAGGATTGTTCCTGAAAAGGGTCCTTAGACCAATCCACTTATCCAGATAACTATATATATGTAAATAAATAAATAAACGATCTAATAATCATATATAACCTATCACACTCATACCCTCTGGCAAATATGAAATTATATTCAGCTCCAGCCCAATTTAAAGTCAGCATAGTAGCTCTAGATGTCTTAAGGCAATATACTGTAGCCACTATCTCATGCTTACTGTTAACACTCTACTGCTGTCCCAAAATGGCTCATCATTTGAGTGGTATATGCATTTAAGTAGCTTGGAAGCCTTCTCTTCATACCATACAATACCATAATCATTAAGCATCACACACACCTGCATTACAGAAGAGCTCCCTTTACAAATGTTAGGTCTCCCTATACCAAGTCCCAAAATACTGAAACAAAAAAGAGACTGAAAATATAGGAAAAGAGAAAATAATTAACATTATTCTTCCCTGCTGCACATCGCTCACCCCTCCAAGCTTATATACAGCAACTGCCAAGACATAGCTCTGAGAAGAGGACATATTCTGAAAAGTGATAATCTCAGACTTAATATATACAAATCCAGATTCTTGGTTAATCTGTTTTCACATTCCATTGTGAGTCCTGACATTTCAGACAGTTACCATATGAAGCTCTTATACTATCTTTATTTATATTGAGGTGATTAATAAATCAGTGCTTGTAACTCCTGGAACTGCAATTGAGATCTCAAGCACCAAATTGTACTGGATCCTCTTTCTCATTACAGAACTCTACAAGAAATAAGCACACTTCAAGGAGCCACAGGGGTACAGACACTACCACCAGGATTCATTAATGCCTACACTAAGTGTACACCATTCTGACTGACCAGACAATGCAAGCAGAACTGAAACCTTCTTCCTCCTAATTTTAGTTTTCATTTTCTTGCAGCTTTAAATATCAAGGATTGACAAAAGTTACCACAAAGCATGGACTACATGTACACTTAGTATAATCTTTCTGAGTAAGTAGAAAGCACAAAACATCTGGTAGGGATGTTCTTGAATACAGATTGTATACACTTAGTGTAGGTGTTAATATATTTGGCCCCAAGTGTACAAGGTCCACAATGGCTGCAACTATACAAAGGGATATTTTGATAATTAGTGACTACATTATTAGGCACACTGTCACAGCCATTACTGGGCTAGATAAGGCAAGCATGACAGCTGTCTTTACAGGACCAAAAATTATGAGGTTGAAGCGTTATTAGATTATATCTTTTCTGTAAATATGAGTATGAACTGGTATTGGCCCATGCAGTGGGAAATAAACTTAGATGATCCACCCAGGATAAGACGTAGGAGATCATGCTGGACCTTGTTATGTAAGAAGAGGGGGGGTAATAGTCCTGAATAGTCACCTACCATCACCTAGAATGATGACAAAATTTATAGACAAAGTAATTGGATTCAACAACTGAGTATATATATATATATATATATATATATATATATATATATATATATATATATATATCTGCCAGGAGTGAGATGGCCAAAATACCCTAATACTTCATCAAGAATGATCTGCATCTCTTCGGCCTTGGCTTTTGCATACTGGTAAAAACATTTGCTGGTCATACACTACTTTTTTTGGGCAGACTCCATCTACTGGAGATACCAAAGTAGATTAAAATAGCTTCACTCAATGCCTAAGTCTCAATAAAAAGATGTCTGAATTTAAGTTCCTCTAACAGCTCAAACACATATATGTTGTGACAAAGATATGGTTCAAATGCAATAAAATCACTCCACCTATCCCTAGGTTCAGCACCTATCACAACTTCAGACCAATGGGCTACCACAGTGATCTATTAGGCAGATCAGATTCCTCATGATCCAAAATTTTAACTTTTAAAAATTCAAGTTATCATTGGGAAGCATAGCTAAGATTTTACAGAATGCAATTCATCCCCTTCAGTTCCAATCAATGATCGTTACAACCATCTTAAATGTATATAGCTACAGAGCTCTTTCAATGTCCTCCAGTGACCATGATAACTATCTAAAGTAAACATAACTAATAATACTAACAACTAAAACACATTTTATCCTGGGAGATTTTATTTACGCTGTGATAAACTGCCTAATGTACCCAATGCTTTCTGGGTTATGTGAATACTATCTACCTTAAACAAATAGCACTCCAACTAGGAACATAAATACTCCAGATACTGTCCTCACTAATAATACCATTTATTTATAGCTTCATGGCTGCCCTCATACTTTGCTGAATCTAACCTCAAATTGGTGATGTTCTCAAACAAAACTTTCAGTGTCCTTTAAACTGTTTTGATTTTCTCATAGGCAATCCTCCTGCTACTGCTTAGTGATCTGAATAGATTCAGTTGCAGTCCTGCTTGCATTCACCCTATAGCTAGAGCTACTGCCTTTATAACAGGGTTCTAAGTCTCATCTACAAAACTGCACAGATAATGCAGTCCATACCCATTCTAAATGTTCTGGGCAATTCAAATCAAGCTCTAAATGATCACTCTGAACGCCTACAGAAAAATATTTTCCACCCACCTTAATTGGATGCACAAACAAGTTAGCAAAGAATGTAAAGGTAGAATCTGAAAAAGCATAACTGAATATGAACTCAAAATAGCATCATAGACTAAAAGCAATCATAACTCCTGTTCTGACCTTGTTAACAAACAAGGAACAAAGCCCGTCATGGGGATGAATTAATCCAAAATTGAAACACAGATTCAGATCTGAAAGAGACTGATAATATCTTCACCCTTCACAACCATTACTATAGGCATAATCCCACAGACCCCAATTCTACATATGGTAACTAGGGAACACGTTCATGCAGCCTTATCCATAACAAAGAATACCATGAGGTCAGATAATGTACAAAGCACCTTGGTTATTATCACCAAGAATTGCTTAATGGGACAGCTGTTAAACCCCCTCAATGTAACTCTTGCCACAGCACTTGTCCTGGAAACTTGGAAAATAGGTATTGTTGTGACCCCTACACAAGAAGGATGAACTCCATACCTTGGTAGCTATAGAACCATCATTTTAACTATCCTTATTTGCAAAGCCATACAATTTATCATCACCGACCTCATTAATTTAGACAGTGATAATACCATAGTCCTGGATCCATATCAATTTGGCTTTGTCCAGGGTATGACCTACATTACTAACTTTGTGAACTTCCTTGAAAAGGTAACTAAATTCAAAGGAGGTGGTTATGAAATGCATACAACATACCCAGGCCTGGTTAAGACATTTTATGCTGTCTCCTATACAAATATAATTAGCTGATGCATGCATCAGTGCATAAACCCATATGTAGTTAAATGAAAAATAAACTGGTTAAACTTATAGATAGAACCCATGTTGTTAAAACATTTTTCCTTTCAAAGGTGGCATCTAATTAGAATTCCCCAGGGCTCATTTCTGGGTCCCCTATTTTTTGTCTGTTTCTCAAGTCTACAAACCAATACCGTAAGCCTCTGGTTAACAAAACTTGCAGAAGAGTGCAAATACTTCAGGCAGAGCTGATCTATTCAAATAACCATTGTATTGTACAGTGTGCTCAAATTAAATGAAAGAAAAACTGTAGTTTGTCCAGTATGATATAACAATTAAGTCTGTATCACATCACATGCATGGTGTAACCCTAAAAGCAGATGTCATCAACAAATACATTTTCAGTCTCCTGTATATCCCTCATGATGATCTTTGTTTAGTCCCAATTCTCCTTCCCCTTCCAGGTCTTCAAAATAAATGGGTCTTCAGATACCCAAACAAAAGACCATAATCTATAACATATTGAAAGGGCTTATTGGTATGACAAATACTTATGACATTGCATCCCCCTCTTGGTAATAAACTATCTCTGCACATTAACCAAAGCAGCGGCCATCCTACATTCATGGTCAATATTGAGAAAAGGATGGGCATAGATAAATTCTCTCCTGGCCCTACTCAGGATCGCATTATCAGAATGAGGAACTCCTGATATTGGGTGTTCAGCTAGGCCATCTATGCTCTGTAGGCAGACTGCCAAGTACCTACCTTTGAATCTATAACATATGGGCATGTATGGGGTTGAAATGTGCATGGTGTGTAGAAAGTCAGAGTGACCCTGAGAGAGGGGTTAAAAGAGATAGGTACGTACTATATCAATCAACGTTATTCCTTTTTGACTAGACTGACATCTACCTGCTTGTTTTTATATAAAAGTTTATAAATTCATTTTATGGTCACCTAGCCATCACAAGCACTGCAAGTTGTATTAATGGCTCCTATGTTAGTGTGCACAGAACTGCCTGCTTGACTGACATAAGTCTGTCAGGACTGCCTGATATTCATATCAAATATGACTCCCACTGTAACAATTCTATGAGTAGTGAGAGTGAACACAGATGTACCAGTGCAGAAGTGAAATGCCTAAACATGAAAATATGGTAGGAACAATTAGCAATGATAGTCACCATCTGATATGGATCACATGTGTAAATACAGTTAGGTTATATATCTTGACTACTGGTAATGTGGGTGTGACAGGAACTGCTGATGGCAGAAATATTTCAAATGCAAGTAGTGCTAGAAAGCAGTTACTCAGTGACAGAAGATAACAAAGTTTACTAAGCAAGAAGATTTTAAATAGTACAGTGTAAGGGCAAGAGTTATTTGTTACATGGAAGATCTAACAGAGAATATTTCTAAAACATTTGCAGCATATGAAGGTCATAGATAAGTATAGTACAGTGGCATTTATGAAAAGAAGTTTTCATAAAAATGAATGGGTCTCCAAATACCCAAATAAAAGACCTTAAGCAATAACAACACATTAATAAGACCCCTGATGTAGCAAACAATTACTATAGTGCATACCCTTTTCTATAATGGGGAGAGAGAGCAAATTAAAACAAATGATTTAAATAACCAGGCACGGGCTTTATTTATGAAAGCCACCAAATCCTCTTGTTGGAGAAAGTGAGGCAACACTACAGGGGACGAAGTCAGCAACTATTTGTTCACCAACATCAGGAGCATAACAAGGGCAGAGCAAAAGGGGCGGAAGATTTTAGGGTGGCAAGTGCAGTATCGGTGTTCATTAATGAAGCCACAACAACACTGTGGCTACATAAATGAATGCCAATGCTACAGTCATAGTTAATGGATAAGAGCTTGGTGAGTGGTTATAACTGTCAGAAAGCTACTTGTTAATCATAGCATGGAAATTACTACAGTTGCAGAAGAAATATTTTTGCATGATCTTCAAATATGAGTTAGCTTAGCACTAGTTTAAGGAATGAGGAATGAGGGCATGCTTACTGGGTACCAGATAACCCAGCTTCAGTTCTGACTAACTCAATTGAAAATAACCCCTGATGATGTACTTTGAAGAGAAACACAGATATAAAGTGAATTAGGCAAGCAATGACTAATGGAGATGTAAACCCCTAATTAAGATCATTACCTGTGATGCCTACCAATGAATAACTAAACAGTAGAAATGCTTTTCTTAGAAATAAGAACCCACAGCTCATTTAGAGAGTCAAGAGTAGCACAAATATGTCACTGCTATAATTAGTAATAGGTAAGATAAAGCAAGTCATTTTCTGGAAGATCACAGTAGTAATACTGATATATGATAATATGCTAGAAATTGAGAAAAGTCCATTTAAAATACTCATATTTTAGCAGCAGCAATGATGAGTTTTGGCTCCCATTTTGATTCATCAGTTAAATCTTGAGGAGTCAACTTGCTTAGCACAACTGGTTAAGAAATTACCCCCCCCCCCCAAAAAAAAAACAATCAGTTTTTGCTGGGGGGGGGGTCACTCATGATAGGAACAGTAGCAAGTAACAACATAGATCTTTGTTAGTTGTTTGGTATATATATATATATATATATATATATATATATATATATATATATATATACACACACATGCACATTTCTTTTCATCATCATCTTTGTTCAAGGAGGCACCACACTGTGGGATGTCCTAACTACAGCTCTGATAGAAAAGTAGCATAGTGCTGTAGTGTGACACATCATCACCACACAGTTCTTGGTGCCCTAGTGTGTTGCCAGATAATATGTCTTCTGAGTGGAGTCTGCAGATTTTCTGTCAGCCCGTGTGTGTATTTTTACTGAGTGGCCTTGTTTCCATCCATATCAGAATGCCCACTGGGCTGTGTGTTTGAATGAGTATGTGCACGACTGATGCAATGGAGTGACATTCCTCCTCAGACTGCTTGTGTGCTTAAGCCTGATGCTGGATAGCCTGTGCGTTTGACTAGCATAACACAGGTTGCAGTGACTGAAGACTAAAGTAATAACTGAATGAAAGAAGAAGAAAACTATTCTGGGGCTTTTAATCTGAAAGAAGCTATAAAATATTTTCTAATGTTAGTTAAAATTGTAAGATTAAAAGAGAATTACATTTTGAAAAAAATGTAATAGTCACAGACTACTTGGTAAAAAGAAGACTGAAAAATCTGAAGTAATGCTTCAAAAAACACTTTAGTTGATATACCTCTTGTTATCACTTTCATCCTAAATTAGCAGACTTCATCAGAGGATGAACGCAACTCTCCTCTACATTGAAATATATAAAAAGCTTTACTCAGTCAAAACATCTTAAAATATTACATGATTAGGGATCTTGAAAATTCATAAAATATTATAATCATAGTGGATGGTATGAAACCTTCATTACATAACTAAACATGCATAACTATTTCACAAATACAAAAATCCAGTACTAAAAAATGTCCAACAGATTTTATATATATATATATATATATATATATATATATATATATATATATATATATATATATAAATATATATATATATATATATGGGTCTACTTCATAAGACGGAAAAACTAAAAGACTGAATCCTAAATTCAAAATACTGAATAATGGAGTTTGCTTCTTGTCCACTGTTGTGCAATCCTGGAGTTGTTATATATAGTTAGCAGGGGGTGTGGGATGGTGCAGGGGGGGGGGGGGCTTGCCCCTGCATTAAAAATGTGTTCTGTATTTTGAATTTAATTTGGTTTTTCAGTCTTCTGAAGTATATATATATATATATATATATATATATATATATATATATATATATATATAGCATTGTGAAGCTTAAAACCCCAAAGTTGGAATAGCTTATTTTTGAAAGAAAACAAATGTTCACTAAAAGCTGTTGAATTCCTATTTCTTTAGTGGGATTTAAACAAATCCAAAAATTTAACTATCCATTCAAAGTAAAAAAATCTTACTTGGATTCTGACAACCAGGTCATCCTCTCCATTATTGCCAGATGGCATAATTCCATCATTAGGCCTTTTGGTATTGACTTCCACTGGTGAACTTCCTGTCCCAGGAACATGTGACTTGCATCCCTTGGCAAAGTTACATCTGCCTTTTGCCTGCCTTCTCTCTGTTTGCTATGCTTGATTTTTGTGTCTTTGTCCTCATTCTGTTTTTGTCAAGCTGCATTTAGCAGTTTTGGTTTGTTTTACTCCATCTTACTTGGAAAAAGTGGTTGAGATGTAAAAGTAGGCACCCAGATGGTGTCACATTTGCCAATCCACTCACATCAGTTAAAACCAAATGGTTATGTTCCACTGGTTGTAGGTTGTTCACTGAAGATTGCTGAACAACCTGTGATAATAAGCCGATGAGAAGGGTGAGATTGCCAGAAATCTTCAAAGGTCCAACCCTTTGGGTATCACACCACTTAAGGCAGAATCATTGGCAACCAGGTCCTGAGAATTCATCTTCTCCACACCTGATACCACAACAGTAACAAGAAAAAACAAAATGAAGGCAACCTACTATGTAAAAATACACAAAACTATAATAGTCCCAAAGTACTTGATGAAAAGGCCACCAAAAAATCTGAAGTGATGATTCAAAAACCAACTTTGCCAAACAACCTTGTGCTAAGTGTTTTTCTCTTAAAGTAACAGACTTCATCAGAGCATGAGTGCAACTCTCCTCTACAGTTAAATATTTACAAAACTTTACCTAAAGAAAACCTCTTCAAAAAATTACATCATGAAAAAAACACATGATAAAGGATCTCATAAATATTCATACATATTCATAAACTATTAAGTTGATTTTTGAACTATTACTTTGGATTTTTTGGTCTTCTTTTCACCAAGTACTCTGGGTCTATTACAGTTTTGTGTGTTTTTAAAGCATACACTGCCTTCATTTTGTTTCAACAGTTAATTGTGAAACTTCTAATCAAGAAAGAGGAATCGGTAGCACAAAAGCATAATAACTGACCTGTGGCCATAACTGAGGTTTAGAGAAATAATCACAGACAGAGGTCATCGTAAGGTAGAATACGAGAATGAAAATTATTGAATTTATTAAATAAGCATAACAAAAGCAGATTTAATGAGCTGATTAGGGGGTTATCATTAATGCATATGCTTTCACCAGGAAAGTTATATGTGAGAAGTCATTAAACACAGAATATTGCAAGTAAAATATTCATAATCTTACTTAAAGACCAGCTGGCAGGTACAGTAAACCACAATAATGCAAACTGGCAGGACAGGAAGGAAATCACAGAAGGGAAAAAGGAACAGTAGTAACAACTGCAGCATGTTAGGTGCTAGCAGAACATTGGTGGTAAAGATCTTGGTCTGGGTATTAATAACTGTTCTCTGTTTACAGGATAACTCTACCTACAAACACAGCTGCTAATTGCCAAGTTCAGTTCATGGGAAAATTCACTTACTCAGGACTGGAACAAGAGAGTCACTTAAGCAGTTTTATACTGGTCAGGATGGTATGGAACACAATATATATAGAGAGAGGAATGCGCATACACAACTCTTATGGGATTATCCAGTGCAAAACATCGATGACAGATTCTTAGGCAAAATCACATATAATGAACCATTTCTTGCAGTTGTCTCAGTTAAGGCAAACTATTACATGCATCTCTGTACAGTTTTGATATCAAAACCCACAGGCTGCTTGTGTGCTAATTAAATGCAGCCTAAGGGAAGGAATGTGATGGGTTTAAGTATGCTGGAATATTCCCATTTACCACTCTGTCAATCTAAAGTAATAATGAGCGAAGTTGTGCAGACCTTCAAGGTGTGAATGTGCTTATTTATTGGAAAAAA
Organism: Protopterus annectens; assembly: GCF_019279795.1. Lineage (NCBI taxonomy): Eukaryota > Metazoa > Chordata > Ceratodontiformes > Protopteridae > Protopterus > Protopterus annectens. Next base: position 382,850,463 of record NC_056749.1, read on the forward strand.
AGTTAAGGAAAAGTAGCAGCAGACCGCCATGCAGGAAGACAAACTTTAATAAACAACCTGCAAGTGCTTGATTGCTCAAGTCTACCTTTGCAATAAGATAGCAAGTAAAGGAGCGTAAAATGTAACATGCACAAAAGGCAGTTTCCCAAAATTTGTAGCATTATATCACAAAAGAACTACAAAAAAGTGTTTGTTAATCATTCTTTTTTATCCCTGTCATATGAAATTATTATAGATTTGGTTCCTCCCAACACTATACAATGCATGAATTTCCTCAATATTAATGATCATAGAATCTAAGACAACATCATTAATGAGGGGATGGGAGTATCATTTAGAACAGTTAAAGAACAGTTAAAAGTGAAATTGAATGAAGTTTATATAACTGATAACAGGTGATGAACATAAAACAGTAGGGGCATCATACCTCTTTGATCACAATGTATGTAGTTCCATTGCATTTATATGATATTGATCGTATTTATGACACACTAGCTTGACAGCTAAGAATAAGTAAATAATACTTTCATGTCTACAATGAACATCAAGATATTAAGTTTAGAAAATATTTTGTAATAAATTGTACCAACGTAATGTGTGGTGTGCATTTCTGATGTTTATGAGTGAACATACTGTAAAATGTTAGCAGGGAGCTGTTCGTGAACATATATATTCTCAAATTCCATTCCAAAAGCAATGCAGTAGAGTAAAATCAAATAAACATGCATACCTGCTTTATACAGTCAAGGGTTTTCTACAAAGCTAAACACTTGGTCTTTTGCAGGATACTGTTTGAACAAAACACAATGTGAGTAGAGGAAGTATTTATAGATTAACCAAGTTGTTAGTCACATCATTTTCACTCCTAAGAACTTGTATTCCTGTTTTCCACTTTTACAGGAAAATAATGAGAGGTGCAAAGTTTATCATCTCAAGAAGCATTTCCAGGTTACTGGATATCAAACAGGTAATCTATCAAATGTGCATCTTAAAATGGTTCATCAGTCCTCCCAAAAAAAATCTACCAGTTATATGTCTGAATTTATACAAAAGAGGTAATTTTACAATAAGTACAATTGTGAAACAGCAGTTTGATGTTATCAGTATGGAAACAGATGCTTTTGGAAATAGAACAGATTTTATACATGTTCAAAGTTCTATCCATTTTAATGAGAATGAAAAACCCACACTTCTTAATGTAAACTGTTATGTTTGAGACCAAAGTGTCTACATACAAAATGATTATCCAGTCCAGATCAGCAAAAACACTTTGCCGAATGCAGCATCAGTCAACCAATTCTTCACACAATCAATCAATCAATACATAAATAAAAAAGTCTGAAACTGTACTTCTGCACTAATGACAACATTTACAATGCATTTATAATTTTCTAGTACATTTCACATAACCGCATGAAAGGTACTCTGAAAACCAGACCTCCAAAACTGTTCTTGAAATATTAACTTCTAAATTAATTTGCCCTGAATTTGTTGTAGCTATAACCCATCACCCCTAACTCTGAATTACCCGTTCTAAGTTTTATTACATTTTTTCAAACTTTACTGTATGATCCGCAATCCACTTCTTGATTTAACTGAAGTGGAACAGTAGAAATGGTTATCATAGATGCTTTGGTGTGCACCTTGCCATGTCTCAACCATTTTAAGCACAATATTACTTCCCATCACTTCCATTTCATTCTGCCCATAATATTTAAAGATTACAAATCAAGAATAAAAATTGGCAGATTTGTCCTACTTCTTTCAGCTTTTCCCAGTTAGGGGTCGCCACAGTGGATCACATGGAGTTTTATGATGTCGAGTTGCCAGTCCAGTGCCCCACCTTCCACAGAAGGCACACACATGCATGTACTCATGCCTAGGGCCAATTTAGGGTGTCCAATCCACCTACAGCATGTCTTTGGGATATGGGAGGAAACCATAGCGCACACAGAAGGCACCCCAGCTGAGGATTGAACCGGAGAACCTATTGCTGTGAGGCGGCAACGCTAACTGCTGCACCACCGCAGCTCCCCGGCAGATTTGCCCTACTAGCAGATTCCAAATCATATCATTACAACTTACTTCAAGCTCTAAATTGGATTTCAGTAACACAAAGATCCACAAATGTGCTTTCCACTTTACTATACAAGATCCTTGAAAAAGACTTTTGCCTTTCACTAGAAAGAAAACTACTCATCAGGCAACAGGCATATTCATTAAAAAGTAGCCAAGATAACACCATATTACTTAACTATTCCACTTTCAAAACAGCTAATGGAGAATGTGCCTTCTCTAGGTTTGGACTAGCCCTTTGCAACACGCTCCTTCCTAAAATTAAGTTGCAAGAATACATGAAAAATGTCAAGACATCAATGTTAGATCACCATTTCAGTCATTCTGACAGAAAATAATTTAGGGATATTGGCTAAGAAACAATCACCAATGCATGAACTTATCACTGCCTTTGCTGATATCTATGTTACTATCTATCCAATATTTAAATGTACATATTTTAAATGTATTAAGACAAAGCTTTTGATTTATTTTTATTTTTTTATTTTACATTTGTTAACCGGGCTAGTCTAGCTGGATATATTTCCATTTTCAGTAGAGGCCCGGGGAGAAAAGCTCCAACAAGATAGAAAAAAAATTAAAAATGTTATTACATGGTAAAAGAAAGGATTGATAAAAAATACAACAAGAATTCTAACATACTAAAAGTATTTACACTTGAAAAAGTAGCAGTAAATAATATATACACTTGAAAAAGCAACAAAAAGAATGTAGCACAGTAAGATACATAAGGAAGTTTTCACATCTAGTAGAAAATATTTCAGCAGTATATAGATTAGAGTTTAAACAGTGCCAGACTTGCTTACAAGCATAGGAATTTAAATGTTTTGAAGTTTGTAAGGAATGGGAAATAAAATACAGTGGTGGGAGAGGGTGGAGAGGGTGGTTAGTCGGGGTTGCTACAGGGGCATAACCAGTGAGTTTTAAGGTGTTTTTTAAGTTTTTGTTTAAAGAGAGGCAAGGATGTGATTAGAGTTAGTTCAGTGGGTAGGAGGTTCCAGTTTTTTCCTGCTGTGTTAGTAAACAGAGAGTCACCAGCCATGTTGTTAGACTTTATTATGGTTGCGAGGAGTTTGCTAGAAGAACGTAGGGAATTCAGATTTTTATAGGGGATAAGGAGATTGGAGAGTATAGGGGTGGTTTTAGGTTGATAAAATATTTTGTGGGCAATCGTGAGTTGGGAGATTGTCAGTTGGTTTTGGAATTCAAGCCAGTGTAGTTGCCAGATTCATACAGTGGTGGGTTCTAAAGGGATTGCCAGTGGCAAATCTGGTGATGTTATTGTAGGAAGTTGCTAGTTTGTTGAGATTATGTTTCTTTAGGTTGGTATAAATAATTGATGAATTATTCCATGCTACTAACTATATTCTGTTCACTCAATGCATATAACATACACATTTTAGTACTTCTGACTAGTAATCCTCTTGACTTGGAGTTTATATGTGTACCCTTGAAATAATTTCTTATATACTTCTGCTATAAATGTATTGTTATTATTACATAGCCTATGTGAATGAGACTGGATTATGGCTGAATAGGACCTTTGGACCACTCCACCTCCCTGATTAATACAAAATTAATCAATCAATAAATAATTATTATTCTCTGCTTGAGTTTTTTTTTTCTTTATTTTTGAATTAAATGGAAATTCAATATGAAGCACATTTGGTTAATTCCCATTTATATCCATGGTTTAATTTTCAGCAAGATTTGGGCAATCAAACCTGTTTACCCAAATGGAAAATCCATTACAGCTTTTCTAACTGCATAGTGTAAACCTGAAGTTGGTTAAATTAGTCTTGCGGGGTGTAAACTCACATTTATGGGCAGTAAGGGGAGGGGGGCTTGGTCTCCCAAGCATTTAGTTTGACTGAGTGGATTTAACTGAGTTTCAATAAGATAAATATAACTTATGCCTTTAAACAATTTTTATAACATTCAAGTTCGATAAGAGTCCCTGATTTGATTAAACCCTCTGTTATTCAACATCTCTGGACTGCAAATGATTTTAATCCAGAAAGTTCACGTGTACTACGATGCTCACAGTAACAATACATTACATTTGCTTGATGACAAAATGACAGATAACTATGCAAATTTCCACTAAATACATATGACATTTTGCCTGTTTATTAATCAAATTTACTGACCAGAAAAGACCCATTTCATCATAGTTACTGGTGGAAAAGTGCTCCAAGAAAAAGTGTGCAAATAAATAATTAATTTCAAAATAAGTGTAAATAATTATGAAGTACATGAAGAACAACAGTGCAAACAGATTAATTTATTTATTTACTGAATTTTTTAATCAGGAATGTCGCTTTATGACTTTCCATTTTCAGTTGTGTTCCAGGAAGGAAAACTCCTGAGATAAATAAAATGATCTTAAAAGTGAATAGTTTTACAGTTCCAATACAACTGAGCAGTAGAAACGAGGAAACAGTTTAAAACATATATAAAAGCATTCAACAAATATAAACAATAGTTTAGAAAATATTTGATTAAAAAAGTATAAATAGGAGCGAATAATACCCTACCACTCTACTGTCCAGATTTCTGCAGAATTTTCAGATTTTTTGCATCATATGTTTGGTCTGCCCTTCTTAAATTTTTTGTTTTTCTGGCAAACTACAGAGGACTGTATTCACTAAATAATGACATACTGTACATTTGAGTTCCAGACTTCATATCCTTTAAGAAATGCAAGTTAACATAAAACCTGTTATTGCTCTTCTAAACTTAGACTGTTCTCAGAATATTTAAAATCTCTTCCTATTTTGCTGTCTTTGTTACCCCATTATTAAAGGCTTTGTCCAGATTTCTTGTGTTAGAAGTTGAGAGTTATGAATAATACAAATACATAGGATGCAGACAATCAAAATCTTATGTTACCTTCACAAAGAGACCAGACAGTAGTGGGGTCCCCCAGTGTTCTGTGGTGGGACGTCTCCTATTTGATCTCAACTTTCCTGAAGTAAAAGCTAATACCAAAGGGCTCTGGCTGACTAAACTTCCAGAGGACTGTAAGCTAGGAGCAGTCACTGAATCCCTAAATAACTTAACCATCCTACAGGATTTTTTGTCCCAAATAACCAGTGCCAAAATCATAAACTGAAATTAATGCCAAAAAAATGCATTACTGTATTCTTTGGGAAATCATCTACCCCAACGAACTACCAGATGGACAATATTCCCCTAAGAACTGATCCAGTTGTTCTGGATTTGTGAAATTATGTGGACAGTGACCTAACTCTTAACCAGCATGTGTCCATTGCTGTAAAAAAGGGTCTCTATATTAGACAGCTTTAAAAAAAATGGATTATGTCTAGATCTATGGGTGTAATTGCCCGCCCCCCCCTTTAGTCAGCCCTCATTAGGCCAATCACTGAATATAATGCTCCTTTTTGTATGTATCTGTCAAGACACAAAGAACAACTGAAATGCCTACAGAGATACCTAACTAAAAGGATATAGGGCCTAAACAACATGTCCTATATGGACCAACTCAAAGTCCTGTCACTATACTCGGTATTCTACAGACTGCTAAGAGGTGCCCTGTGTCTGGCATACAAAACATCCTTCGACCTATTACTGATGCATTCACTGCACATAAGCAAATAAAATGACATCAGGAAAAACTCAGTCTAGGGATCTAAACCTTGTCTGCAATATCAACAGAGCTGTTTGGAGGGAGATGTATATCTTGAAGGGGAAACACCTGCTATGGTACAAACTCCCGATCCACATAAAACAAAGTTCATCCTTCTCCATATTCAAGTGCAACTTAGATCTATAGATGGGAAACAAAATATTTACCTCAGGATTGCCTCCTGTAGTACTAATGGACACATGCAGCTCCTAAAGGCTTTATCCCATGCATGGGTCACCTCATATTACTGATGGTATGATCCCAATTATTTTCATTCAAGGTAATACATACTTATTGACCATGGGATGGGTCAATCCATAACCAAATGGGACAGGTTATTTCAAGCACAGAAAGGGAAACTGGCTAGGCTTAAAATAACCCTCAAGGACAGGTAGCCTGGTACTTACCTATGAAACTAAATGATGAAGTGATATTAATCATATAAATAAAATACTCAAGAACCATGAGCAATGGTTTGGAAAACAGTTCATGAAAGTTTAAAAATCAGAATTGTTTGAAATTCTATAATAAAAGCAAAAAGAAAGCATGTAATAAAGTGAACATTGATGTCTGTTCCCTGGCAGTACATACACACGTATGTGTAGTAAAGTGTACAAGACAACTAATAATTCAACATAAAATAGCCTTTCAGAAGTGCAACAGTATGAAGTACATTTAGTGAAATAATATGAAAATGTTAATAGAGCTGAAAACTCAAACCATGTTTTTGTTCCTATTTCACGTATGGCCAGTAAGTACCATCACAATGGCAGTTTCATTTAATCTACATTTTTTTAAAGAAGTTTAAAAGTCAGCTTTTCAGAACTGCATTATAAAGCAGATATACGGTCAGCACAAACTAAACCAATTTGAGAAAACAAAACTTTGTAAAAAACACAAAAGGCTCCAGTGGTTAGACTGCAAACGAAGTTTTAATGCTTCTGGTATCTGGGCTAATGCCTTCAGGGAAAACTTTGCATTAACAAAGCAGTCAGTTTTATACAAATATTATGAATTAATTAATGACAATAAACACATAATAAATCAATTACATAATATGATTAAAAATTACTACATTACATAGCATGAACTTGGAGGTTAATTTCAATATGTAGTAAATTTGAATTATATTGTGTGGACCTTATTTGGCATTTATTCCATGAGATATGCACTGTCTTTTTAAGTGGTGTGTTGGTAGGGAATCATTTGGAACACTGGGGATTGGTTTAAATTTATTTAGTCTGTGTTTATTGTCACTAATTAATTTATTATATTTGTATAAAACTGACTGCTTTGTTAATGCAAAGTATTCCCTGAAGGCAGTAGCCGAGGAACCAGAAGCATTAAAACTTTGTTTGCAGTCTAATCGCTGGAGTCTTGTGTGTTTTTTTATCAGGTAGATATGTAAGGTTTATCCAAAGCTTAGCAAAGAATACTGGTTAACTTGAATTTCTATATCTATTTTTTTTATTCTAGACACACACTAGCCTTTTCACAGAGTAAAAAATGTGGTAAACAAGTCATTTTTGATGTTTGCCTACTTATTAGTGCAAAATTCCAACAATTTGTTATTCTCAACACCTGCAACTGCTAAAGGAACAGGGTCATTTCTGAAAAGCATCTGAGGACCAGACCACCCACCCAGTAAAATCATTTTGAGGTTACTTCTTTAAAAAGTAGAGAGACTCAGTGATGGAATATGAACATCCCTTATTTGATGAGTTAAAGATTAATGACTATTTTTGCTGGGATTGTCACGCTAAAAATAGATGATGTCTGTTTTATCATGTAAACAGGACTGATATGGTCTTTGTGGACTTAAAATGCAGTTTCATGAGTCATAGCTAAAGAGAATGGAAGGTGGACTGTATTTAGAATACTATGTATTTACATAGATGTAAAAAAGAATTGTGTCATCATTGGTGTATGGAAGTAATTTTGTATTATTACAGTTATAGACCGTATAATTTAGAAAGGATATAAATAAAGTACTCCCAGTGGTGGGTCTTATGGGATTCTAACAGCCTCTATTTGGTGGTGAGAGATGATATGTTCCATCTAACAGATTGGGGGCTGTCTTCCAGATAACTAGTGAACAATGTAGTGTGACTAAGTGCAAGGCAATAGTGAGAGATGATATGTTCCATCTAACAGATTGGGGGTTGTCTTCCAGATAACTAGTGAACAATGTAGTGTGACTAAGTGCAAGGCAATAGTGAGAGATGATATGTTCCATCTAACAGATTGGGGGCTGTCTTCTAGATAACTAGTGAAAAATGTAGTGTGACTAAGAGCAAGGCAATAGTTATCCAGGGTCTTCAGGCACACAGTGTGATTAGCAGAACCAAAACCTTCATAGAAGTCCAAAAACTGCTCCAAGTAAGGCAATGTCAGCTACCGTATTTAGACGTAAACAATGCTGTGTGTTTGGGTTAAAACAGAATAAGTGCTAACTCTGTGATTCAACATATTTCTAAAGAATTTAGCCAGAGGACAGGAGAGTGATGAATCACTAACAGTTCAATGGTGTTGAATAACCCCTTTTATGTATGACCATAAGAAGCTCCTTTCTATTTCTATATATTAAGAACTAGGCATGCTCGACAGAGCCATCATTTGGTACTTTGACTGGTTACAAAACAGTATAATAAAAAAACAAACATTTCAGGGTTGCTGACCTTGGATTTAATGCGAAGATGCATTTGTATAACAGGCTCATGATCAAATAAGGGACAAGAAAATACATTCCAAACCAAGTTGCAACTTTTTTGTTTTTATTCACATGAAGAAAAGTGGTGTGAGCAAAGATATGATCATCAGCGTGTCACTACAATTGTACGGACAGTATTATTTGCAATAGGTGCTGCTGCTCCATATAGCTGTTTTACTGAATATCAACTATTTAACAAAATTTCAAAATTTGCCTAATTTAATCAGATCAGTTTCTAGTCTAGAATGCTGGCAGAGAGACCACAAATGACATTTTGTGATAACATGACCTTTGCTTTGGGAGTGACACATAGCAAGTGTTTAATTCTAGCATGCAGTAAGTGTCTAATTCTAGCATGCCTTCTTCACAAGGGGCCATGCTGTTTTTTAAATATTTAACCAGAAGAGAACACCGTATTTTGTTTTTTTGTGACCACTGGTATAATAAATGTTCCTGATTATCTCAACATTCCAAAAGAATTTCTAGCAATATTGTTGTTTGTCTTTTCGGCTTTTCCCGGTTAGGGGTCACCACAGCGGAACTCCGGTCCGCTAATGATTGGCAGTAGATTTTTTTATGGTGCCGGGTTACCAGCCCGATACCCAACCTTCAGTGAAAGCACACCCATTCATGCATGTCTTTCGGAGGCCACTCGACCGTGGGGAGGAGATTCAGACTCCACACAGAAGGCACTCTAGCCGAGAATCGAACAAGAGAGCCTCTTGCTGTGAGGCAACAATGCTACCACTGTACATAAGCCTTCTTATACTTGCTCAGCAGCAAAACCTTTGCAGATTACAAATTTCAATACATATGCACACAGCAAATGTAGAACAAGTGTTGCTGAGTGTATCAGCCATGATATCTATGTTATAACATTTTATATGAAGTTGTGACACCTCAATCAACAATAGTATCTTTCTTTTCCTGCTATTATTCTAATCCTGCTTCCACCTTGTAAAGCCCCTCCCCAAACTCCTCTGAGGATTCCAACACCCTCACATATTCCAAAAGTCCATTGTATGGTTCAAAATGAGCTCTTTAATAATGGACCACTTTTGGATGGCCAGGGTGTAGTTAGTCCCAACAATCTGTTGCATATGTGCCTTTCGTCCCTCTACCCTTCAAGCTAAAAATGACACCTTCAGACCCGCCTGACATGATCTTTTGCATGATATCATGCCCTTCTTCTGTTCCTAGTATCCAGGAAGGAGCATCTACACATATCTTTCCCCTTCTTTCCAAGTTCCTTTTTGGTGGCTATCCACAGGACATTTTCCATTAGCCTGACACAACATAGTGTAGATGCTAAAGGTTAAATAATAATGCATCCTGTTTTGATGATGATGCATTTGAGGACCAGGCACAATTCACTGTCAGTTGCAGCTATAAATTATGAAACTGCTTCCTAGTAATGCAGTCAGATGAGGTTACAAAGAACACTTATAACTTAAGCTAATGCTATTTTTAGACTGTGAAGTCTGGTAGTTTTCTGGTGTACAAGATGTGCTTAAGCAGCGTGGCAATCTTCTACAAATCTGGAGCATTCTCTTTTCATAGTTCCCACACCTGTGAGCAAATTAGATTAATATGCATAGAAGAGAAGAGAAGAGGACTGATGTGAATTTGTTTACCTTTCATGTATGATGTCAGACAAGGGATGGCTGGGGTACAATTGGTTAAGTCATGTAGCTAATATAGAGATAAGTATATGACCAACAAATCTGATTTAAAGTCACACAGTCATGCACTGCCCAAAACAGCACCTCTTAAAAAAAAAAAAAAAAAAAAAAAAAAGAATGGATATGACATGCTACAGAAATGGATGGCGAGAAATGTATACCACAGGACCACCGTTCTCTTTGGGTAAACTTGCTATTAATGTATTGCTCAGGCAGGGAAAAGATATGACAAGTAAATATCTCTGGCAGCAATAGTTAAAATCCAGGATGATTTGATGCACTGCACAATGTTGTGTGTGTGTGTGTGTGTTCACACACAAACCATAAATGACCATTTCCAAGTACCATATGCATATATAGAACAATATACACTGTAGCACAACATAGTTTTTACCAGTTAGAACAGAAAAGTAACAAAAAATAAATAGTTGCGAAAATAATGTATTTGACACATAAATGTGGACATAGTGGTGTAAATAATGTCTGTGATTAGAAAATATTTATATAGTGCCACTTCCATGAAACATTGTCAATGTTCAGAGATGGATTTAGGGACGATTTTGTCATAGCTCTGGGATGGAAGAGAGTACCCAGTTTGAAACTTGAACTGTAGATTAAGAAAAGTCTGAGATGACTTATCTAACAATAAAATAAATGTTCTCATCTCTTATATACCATTTGCTTGTAGAGAGCTCATAGTGGTAATTGATTATGCCCCCAATCATATGGCTTCACATGTAGTAAGAGAGTAATGCCAGTGTGTGCTGGTGGTCTCTTTCACTTCAACCATTTTGACCCCTTGTAAAACACTGTGTTGTTTCAACCCATCACAATTTAAATGACCATTTCAGGCTAACCATCTAATGAGCATGAAGCAGCGTTTCAAGCAGAAGGAGTCACTTAGCATACTTGGGCTGTTTTTCACTTCTCAGAATGGTACAAATGACCCCAAACATGCATAAATAATGGTGTAAATAATGTTGTGTCCCAAACATCTGTTAACTCAATGCTGTTTTTTTTTAAATGTAGTCAGTGTTTTGCTCAGTTGCATCGGTCACTTTAAGAGCAGAGAAATCTGCCTGTATTAGTAAGCAAAGATTTGTTGAATAAATATTTAGAGGTAATGAAAAAAAGAGAGTTGAAACAAGACCAGCCAGAATATGTTAGCATCCAGATCTGTAGATTGATCTAGAAGAAAGACAACCAACCAAAGTCAAGTGTAATCTTGGAGAAGAAGATACAAAATATTCTTGTCAAAAGGACTCCACAGAGGGCTAATACCAGATTCTGTTTCCCAGCAATACAAGGATGAAAAAAAGGTATTGGTTGTGTATTTTAACTAAAACCACAACACTTTATTGTGCTTTGCAACATCTGCCTTATCTGTACTTGTGGGTAATATGCACATAATAAACTGCATTACTTTTATAAAGATGGGTGGTGTAAGCTGCAACAGTCTTCTGCTACATATATTTGCCACACTGAAACACATCTGTATGTGTATGCTGATATATGTATACATATTCCTATATACATTCAGAGAGAGAGAGATCAACAAAGTCAAGCATCTCTGAGGGTCTACTTAAGCTCCAGTACGGTCACAAATTCTTATCTCGAGGGAAAAAAGCAAATGTCTATAGAATGCATTTCATTATGAGGAACTATCATTTAAAAAGGCATTTGTATTCTGTCAGGACCCTCATTAGGATTAAAACTACAAAACTTTTAAGGTGAGACCCCTGGGGACAGTGCTTACACAAAGCAAATCTATACGGTATACAAAAATTGATTACATTTTCAAAATGTCAAAGTTCTAAAGGGATTACCTTGACATTTGAAAGCATCTTGTTACAATATTAAACTAGGAGAAATATATTTTCAAACTATAAACCTGTTTCATCTTCTAATTTCCCTCTCAACTGCCTTTTGAACAGCCCTTAAAATAATTAATAAAAGCAACAATTTTGGGGAGTTCCTGCAATAAAGTATTTGCAAAAGACAGTTTAAAAATTGTATGTCGTGTCTTAGATCTACTGTAATTTTAACTTCAGCCGTAGATAATGGTTGTATTTTTTTACCAGATTTCTGTAGTTTTTCTCCATTTTTAGAGCTGAAAGCTAGGCAATTACTTCCTCGACTGATAGAGCAGTACTTTCTGGGATTTTCATTGTGTTGCAGATTTCTTCCTGACTGAGCTGGATATTGCATTGTGCTTCAAACCATTAAGAACACTCTCTTACTTCTGCCATAAAAAGCATTCTGTTTCAGGTCATGGCAGAAACGTAAGGCCTACATGCACAATAACGTTTAGATTAATTGCATGCTGAGGCCTTACTTGTGGTGCCATTACCTTTTCCCAAACCTTGCAACATTAGATGGACTCGGACATTTATTTTCCTTTTTTTTTTTTTGCTACATAAGGAATACACAGCTATCTAGGAGGCTTATATGCCTTTTTGTTTTAGCATTAAATGGATTTTGCAAATATTTCTTTTAGGTGTTATTTTATACTACTATTTATCGCTATTAAATAAACTACAACTACAGAACTTGTGGATTTCATGTAAATGAAATGCACTTAATGTGTCCAGAGGTATTTCAGTAGGTTATTTGTCAAGTTTCTGTCAGTCTGTGATCTAGTTTCAAAATATTGTTCTGCAAAGAGATGACTTCAGTGATTTCTAAAGAAAACAAACTGCAGTATTCTTAGAAGAGGATTTGGTTTGACTATTGTCAGCCATTACTGATTTTTCTCAGTGATCACCAGACGGCAATAGCTATATTCTGTTTGGAATTCCTATTAGAATGAAAACTACAGATAGCTACTAAACTTCAGCCTTCAAAACTGAAGACCATTTCTATACAAACAACGCATTTAAACTAGAATTCCAGATTCTTTTCCCTATTAACTTTGAAACGAGAACAAAAATTAAAGTGTTTTCAGAAGGGCCATGGAACGTTAGACCTCTTTACATGTTTAAACTATGCAGAGCACCACAAATAAATAATGTTAAACTACTACTTAAGTGGTATAGTAAGGTATGGGAAGAAGTGACAATGAATGTCACCTAAGGAGCGAGAGGTACATGACATCATTCACATAGAATCAGTGACTTGTCAGGGAGACAGCTGCCATGTTAGTAAGCAGGATCAGAGAGGTGGTTAACAGCTGCTAAGACAGAGTTGTCAGTTTTACCTGTACCAGAAGTCAACACAATGACTAAGGATAGGATTAGCAAAGTACAATGACAGTTTATAACAGTGAACAAGGGAGAAGAACGTGTGACTGGCAGGAAAACTGGGGGACATTTGGCAGAGATATTAGTTCTTTGCTGTAGACATTTTAGCCCAGAGATGACAACAGTGATCAGAACTGGACTGGAAAGGTGCATCTTAGTGACTGTATATTTAAACTGAGATGGAAATAAAAGGCATGTCATTGAGATAGGTAATCAGTAGAAAAAGTCCATAGGAAATAGCAGGGGAACAAATAGTGATTCAAAGTATACCTACATAGTATTGCTAAGATGGGGGAGTTACAGGCAGACATGCAGGGAGCAAAGGCTAACATTGCTGCTATCAAAGGAACATAGCAACAGTGAAAAGAGGATGTTGGCCATGGAAGGGCCTAGGTTTATGTTGCTCAGAAATAATAAATAAGGAAGAGGTGAGGTGGAGCATTGTCTATTTAAGGAAGACAATCAAATGTAAGGATAGATAGTAGCATAAGAACCTCCACCCCACAAATAAGACATGGGAGTAGGCCGGATTAGGCACTTTGGCAGATAAGGTAGTTATTAAAGAGTAAAGGGGAAATGCTGGTTAACTGAAAGAGTGCATCAGTCATTAGATATGCCAAGAGAGGAAAATGAAAGACTAGAGTAGAGAATACGACAATGGAGTAGGAAGAAGAACTTATAGATGGTGGTGGCATGAATCTGCCAGCAGAAGACAGGGAAATCCTGAGCTCCAGTGAATCAAATGAGTAGGTGTTGGTTGAAGTCCTGAACCATTAGGGGTTCAGCCAAGAGGTGTGGACCTGGACCTGAAAAACAGACTTGTGTAGATTGCCCTAACCAAGCTGAGTTAGTGTGTGCATGTATGTGTTGTGGGGGAGGCACAGATAAGTCAATAATCTCTTATGAGAGAAATAAAAGTCAGTAGTGGCAATGACACATCATTTGGGTGAGACAGAGGTAGCTAACTTCATAAGAGGAATTCCTTACCTGTTCATTCTAGTAAACAAGATGACAACTGCGACTGATAGCATGCCATCTGGGAAGCCCCCTGAACTAGGAGCCTTCAAAAAAAAAGTTTTTACAAACCATTTAAAAACAGTTAGCTAATCACCTGCTAAAGTTTTATGAGAAAGCCATAGAAAATGGAAAATTCTCAAAAGGGATGATGACAGCTAAAGTTATCATCCTGCCCAGACTAAACTACCCTATAGTTGTTGTAACTGACCTCATTCCAATCTCCCTCCTTCATACTGCTCTTAAGATTTCTGACAAAATACAGGCATTCAGACTGGAAGAGAGTATTCCTTACATTGTAGGGAATGACCACCTAAGTCTTATTAAGGGTAGAACTGGCATCCAGATGATACTACATTATATCTCAATCTTCAGATGAGATGTGAAAAAGATAAGAACTTGGCAGCAGCTCTGTTAATAGATTTCCATAGGGCATTCCATCTCATGGGGGTATTTATGGTATATATTATATAAAATGTACTTTCCCTCAGAATTTGTCATTGGGTGTCACTTGTTATACACAAGTCCTACAGCATAAATTGCTTCTAACCAGGAACTTTCAGAGGTAATCCATAAAACAGCAGACCTTGCCAAGGGTATCTTTGTGACCCTGCCTATTTATTTTTGTCAGTTTCACACTGGCCTAATTTTTAACCAATAAGCAGTGTAATTTAGGCATTTCAGTTACAGGCAGTTTGAATATCTTCATGACATGGGACACAGACAATTGTGTAATCTACAAGAATATGTCCAGGGAGCACGTACGGGAGGAATTGACTTTCTTACAGAAGATGTCCAAACATAATAGTTTACAGGTTAACAAAATAAATCACAAATATGTCCATTGAATATGGAGATGTTGGCAACTCTGCAGAAGGATCAGCCTTTGTGGGGCCTATTATTACAATCTGTACCCTCTCTCTCTATTAAAATAGTTTTGAGTAAAAAGTTTGCATCTAAAATGTATGTCATACCTATGCTTAGGGTGATTCAAGACATGTCTGGGAGCTGAAAAGATCATATCCTTCAATTCATTAGTAAAATGTAGTTGGTGAAACTGTTTTCCAAAAGATTTTGCATAATCTAAGACATCTGCCACATTTAGCATTTTCCACCTTCCCAGTACAATGCCAAAAATGTGTTTATAATTTCATATTGAATGATAAATCACCAAAGATTAGTAAGACATATTCTTATTCTGAAATAAAAATGAGGCTTTGGATTACCAATCAATAAGGCATATGGTATGACATATACAAGCTGGTATTTCTGAAGAGTGAGACAAGAATACAGTTCTATTTGGGTGCTCCTTGAATTTCAGAATATCTGGGTGGCCCATATTCCATTTGGTAAAACCCCATCTTTCAAAGTGTGGGATTCTGGATAAATGAACATTTGGTATTGGACAAATGGGAAGAGAGGGAGAAACTACCAAAGATAATATTTTTTCTGAACATCAACTTCTGGAATAATTGCTTGTTATGTCAAGAAGCAAAGTCTTCAAGTTGTTGGAGTGGGCTAGGCAGAGATACTTTATATCAGGCATATATAATACATCAGTAAAGAAGGAGTTATACACTTCCCAGGGTAATAATCTGAAATGTTAGGGCCTGGTAGAAGGAATCCTGAAACATGGAATATGTAAGTCCATTCTTTCAGCCATTCAGTTTCCAAGTCCGAAATGGCCATTTCCTGGAATATTTTCTTTCTCAGAGGTATGACGATCTTGAAGTCGATATATACAATGTTAGAAGGTCTGGTTCACCCTTCAAAATAGAAGTTTAAAGCAGAAGACTGATGTTCAAGAGGTTTCTGCATTTGCAATCTTTTATTTTCGGTCTGTCAGTACTCAAGCTATGAGTGCTAACATTTTAAAAGGGAGCTATTTCACAGACTTAATCAGAGGCTACCCCTTATCAAAAAGTGTGTGTGTAGCAATATCTCCAAGTTGAGGGGTTTGCAAACATCCAATTGCATTCAGTTAAATATAGGGGAAGGAGAGCAAAGCTCCTTCAGATTGAGAAGAGTTATAATCATAAAAGCAGAGCTGGGTATAAAATTAAAATATTTCTACACATAGGCATTAGACAGTGAGGAAATGTCATTTGGGGATCAAAAGATACTAGCTGGGTTTTTACAGGGAATCATACCACAGGAGTGGAAAGATTGTCTAAAGAAGATTAATGAGGGCTCTATACATCCCTTACCTTGTTTTGCACAGGTGAAGTAGATCCATTGTTGACAATATACATCTGTCAATTATGGAGAAGGGAAGGGTTACATTACAATAACTTCTGGTGTTGTCAGGCCCAGAATGCACAATATTTTCACATGGTATAGTAATGTTCAAAGTGTAGGCAGATATAGCACAAAGATATAAGCAGCAACAGGTATACTGCGAGACGAGTGTTATTGACTGGCTCCAGTTTTAAATTTTGGCTGCTTGGCATCAACCCCTAGAGGGTGTTTTGTTCCAACAAACGCTTTATGCTAGATCAGAAATATAACTACCACCTTATTTGCATTTTTTTCATTCACTGAAAAATAATCCCAGATGACTTGATGGACACAATTTGTCAGCTTAGTGTTAAACCTAAAAGATGGCACACTAACAAGGCAGAAATTAAACAATGGTGAGAATGTTGGAGTGCTTTTCTGTATTGTTTTGTAAAGCTATAGTGCATTATCTGTGACATAAAGGACAACAACGGGATTCTATTATTAAATGCTCAACTTCTCTGTCCTTTTTCTCCCTATTTACAGTCCCTGCTATGAATAAACAACAGTACAGCATTTAAAATATTTTAAATTGACTGTTTCTCTCCACTAGAACAGTACCTTACCACATTGTGGTGATTTCATTTTTATCCTGCCTTGGAAAAGCTTGCTACCATCTCCAATTCATTGATGACATTGAGGCCAATTAATACAGGTAATTTTCTGGCCAATGCCCTCCCCAGATTGACATCACATAGACTATCCTAAAAACCTACCCATGCTGCTATGTCACAGCTCCCTGGTCCTTCCCCTACCCATACAGAAAGTTAAGGCTAGAACAAGGAAACAGCACATGACTCAAGTCCCCTGCTGTAACCTATCAATCACAAATTATTCATACAGCTCAAATTACAATTAGTACCTTGACAGCTAGGGAAGTTAGGTGTGAATGGGTATGGGAGATGAGAGAATTTGCTACTTGTGTGTCTCTGCTATCCTTAAACAAAAACAAAAAATCAAAAACATCTTGGTATTCTCCCACTTTATATAATTTAAAAAATGTTCAGTTACAGAGTTGCTGTTCTGAACTGTTTGTAAGTTTCTTTGAGGCCAGTGCTTACTTGGGCTAAAGGGAAGTCTCTGTGTTCACCAGTGGCAGTGGTTAACACTGAGCAGCCTGCCTGTCCCTGTAGGAGTGGTTACTGCCTAGAAACTGCAGTTTTATTGGCCATTTTGGGTCAATTCCAAACTCCTTGATCTCTCTCTCTCTTAAAACCCTGCAACTCTCTTTTTGCATGGTCTTGCGCACAGAGCAGCGTCGGGCAGCGCCGGTTAGCTGGGATATACTATACCTGGCTCCAAAAAGTCTGCACTGCAAATTTTCCCTTAGAACTAGGCAAGCCTCAACTCAAGTGCTTCAGACCAACTGCTCGTATTGCAGCACTTGCATAACCCAAATCAGCACTTGTCCAAATCTCCTAGATAACACTATTATTTTTCAAATCTCCTAGACAGCACTATTATAATACAGCATAAGACCCTTGATTGTCCACAATACAAGTGAAATTTACTTTTCCAAGCATGTCCAAAGGTCAGCTTCAGTTCTTCTCTTCAGCTCATCTGGTGGAATTAGGCATCCTGAGGCAATGTCACAACTGCCTCATGTATACAGACAACCCTCTCCTCTTACCTCTAGACACAAACACTTGTGAGAGATGCAAATACACAGCCAGACTGGAGGCTAAGTGCTCTCAACCCATGACTGTACCAGACAGTCAAGAGGAGAAAAGACACACTAGCATCACACCACCAGTCACACATGTATCTACAAGACAAGCACTGGCAAAACATACACATAAATATACAAAAACATATTTGGAGGCACTAGGTACCAATCTGAAAAAGAAACAGTGCCTTCCAAAGCAGACAAGCAAGCAACCTGCACCTCCAAACACAAGCCAGAAAACACATAATTCACCTCAGCAGTGTGCCTCACGACAGCCCCTAAGGCAAAACACCATACCCAACACGCTAGTAATAGGAGACTATATAGTAAGGCACACAGATGTTCCACTCACCAGGCTGAGCAAGGAGAAGGTTACTGTCAGCTGCCTGTCAGGTGCTAGGATCCCCCACATAACACAGGCACTTACATCACTCCAGAACAAGTACAAGTATGATGCTGTCATTGTACATGTTGGTGTGAATGATCAAAGACGTACCTCCCTGGACTACATGAAAAGAGACATCGAGGAGCTCTCTGATCATGTAGCCCAAGCTGGTATGACCCTGACCTTGAGTAGCATACTACCTTCACCTGGAATGATACCACAATACAAAGATGAAATGATCAATTTCAAAAATTGGCTAAGCTTCTGGTGTCATTCTAAGGGGATCCAGTGTCTGTCTGCCTGGGATGACATGATAGACAAGCCTCGCTGTTTTGCCAGAGATGGTTTGCCCCTGTCACCCCTAGGCTTTCGAATACTGGCCAAGGCTCTTGCTGTCCCCATAGAGCCTTTCTTAGGCAAGGCTCAAATGACAAACCAACCACTGTAACCAGCACAGGTAACAAAAGACTAAGGGTAATGCTACTCAACGCCAGAAGTCTCAACCTCAAAATGCACGCGCTCGAAGCACTCAACAGTATGGAGAAAATCGATGTTTGTGTAGTGAAGGAAACCTGGTTCAAGGCTCCAGAGAGCACCCCAGCACTACCAGGTTACAATTCATATCATACCTTCTGGCCTCAGTTACCGGATCGCAGTACAAAGGGTGGAGGTGCATCCATATTCATCAAGGATACCCACATCTCCAGGTTAGTGGCGCAGCATGATGCCCCAGAGATCATCCATGAGCAACTATCAGCAGGCAAAACCACATTTCAAGTCGTAGCCTGTTATAGATAACCCACCATGTCCCAAGATGCTCACTCAGCATTCCTTGAGGCATTGGAAAATATAAAGGTCCTACCCAGCACCATCATTTTGGGTGATTTCAACTACCCTGGTATAGACTGGCTGAACTACCAAAGTTCTAACTCCTATGCCCAGCAGTTCATAGAATTTATAAATTCAAATGCCCTTGAACAACTGGTATGTTCTCCCACTAGAGGGGACAACATATTGGATTTAGTCATCACAAATATGGGCACCCATTGTACCACACCCGTTATCACTCCCTCTCTGGTCAGATCAGACCACAAACTGATAACCCTAGACATCCTCACCCCTCCACCTCCTCCAGTCAAAGAAACCATCGTAAAAAAAACTTTCCAAAGCAAACTTCAAACTACTTGCGTCAGAAGTGGAAAGCTTCACTATTCCCTTGCAGAAGGATACTAATATCCAGGATGCAGAATCCTACAGCAAGGCACTTTATATACATCTTCAGGATTGCATGGACCGTGCTATCCCAAATAAAACCAAGACTCCTTCCTCAAGCAAGACAAAACCAGTCTGGTGGACCCCGGCCATAAACAAACTATACAATAAAAGGAGGAAACTTATACAAAAAAAAAAGGCCAAATCTCAAGAAGAAAAATCTTCCCTGATCATCTTTAGTAAGAAACTGAGGGCCCTCATCAAGTCAACTAAAGCCAATTTTGAAAAGAAAGTTGCCAAGGATAACCATAAGGCCTTCTATGGTTACGTCAAAAACCTAAATGGCCATGCTCAGGTCTGTTCTGAGCTAGTACAAAATGGAACAAAATACACTGACCCCACTGACATTGCCAACATCTTGGCTGACAGGTTTAGTGCAAATCCCCCCCCCTCACCACCTACAGGGCGTATTACTGTTCCAGGGGATTGTGTAACTCCAAGTATTACTGATACATTGGTTAATAAGGCTCTGTCTAAAGCTAAAAACACTGCCTCCATGGGACCATATGGTGCCCTGGGCTGTGTCATACGTGAGCTCCAAAATGAATTAACCCCATATCTGAATACCCTGTTCAGTCTCAGCCTCTCAACAGGATATGTGCCTATAGAATGGTGCACAGCAACGGTAGTTCCACTGCACAAGGGTGGGCCCACTATCGACCCTGGAAACTACCGACCAATAAGCCTGACCAGTCTGATCTGTAAGTCAATGGAGTGAATCATTATGGAACTCATAAATGGAGAGATTGGGAATCTCCAAACACTTGACCCCACACAGTTTGGCTTCGTAAAGGGCAGATCATGCCTCCTGAACCTGGTGGACTTCTTTGAGACAGTTACTCAGGCTATTGATAAGGGAAAGGAGGTACACACGACCTTGCTAAAGCATTTGACACCATTCCCCATTCGGGTATTATTGATAAACTCACCAACCTGGGCATAAACCCTTACGTCACAAGATGGATTGCAAACTGGCTTTCAGACAGATCCCACAAAGTAAGAGTAGCGGGATCTATGTCCAAATCTAGACCAGTAATGAGCTGTGTATCTCAGAGCTCTGTCTGGGGCCCCTCCTGTTTGGCATATACTTCTCAGAAGTACAGGCAAGCACTGAAGGGCTGTGGCTGAACAAGTTTGCGGACGACTGCAACCTGGGTGCTATAAAAAAGTCTCCAGCCGACATGGATATACTCCAGAAGGGCCTTAATGAGACTGATGCATGGTGTCAAAGCCATGGTCTCAAGCTAAATGCTAAAAAATGCATAGTAATCCCCTTTGGAAAAAACAGAGTACCCGCAAACTACCACATAGGAGGTAACCCCCTGAAATCTGAAGTAGTAATAAGGGATCTAGGGACCCAAGTAGGTAGTCAGCTTTCCTTTGATAACCATGTTGCCAAGGTGGTTATAAAATCCTTCTATGTGACCCATCTGATCACAAAAGGGTTTGCATCAAGATCTAAGGATGTAGTGGTGCCCCTCTACTCTTCCCTCATCAGACCCATTATTGAGTACAATGCACCAATTGGAATGTACCTGGTTAGGCATCTCCAGCAGCTGGAGAGACCACAGAGGTACCTCACTAAGAGGATTACTGGCCTCAAACAGTTGCCCTATGCAGCATGACTGAAAAAACTAAGGCTTTTCTCTGTTGCATACTGCCTTCTCAGAGGTGATCTCTGTCTAACATACAGAGCCATGTCCAACCCAGAACTGTTGAACATGCTCCATCTTAGCAAAACCAAATCCACTCGAGCTACACGCTCTAGGGATATAAACCTCAGCACAACAATGAATAGAACATGCTGGAGGGATAGATTCCCTTCACAAAGACTTCCCTTGCTATGGAACAAGGTCCTGATCTACATAAGACAGAGCCCCTCACTATCACTCTTCAAGAGGAACCTTGACGAGTGGATGGGTAACAGAAAGTTCACACCAGGGATCATACCAACAGCTCTACTAGATAGGGGCCAAGGATACTAGCTGGTAGATCAAGGGCCTAGGGAATTAACCAAAGGGGCAGTGAATACCGCACAATGTAGCTGGGCTAATATATGCCTTCGGGCAGATAGCCCAGTACCTACCTATGAACCTATGGGTTGAAGTTGTACAATTCAGACTTCACAAAAGACTGAAAGTGCTTTTTACTGCTGTTTCTTTTTTGAATGGCTAAATTGCAAAGTCTGTTCTGTGGCATTTGCACTCTGTGTTTTAAGTAGTCATTGAACGGCATGAAATGTTACTTAAAACTAACTGAATGAAAGACAGCAGTGTATGCATGTAAAATCAATGCAGTGACAGAAGCTTTAGGAAGAAAGAGGCCTGCGTGAAGTAATTTTTACAGGCAGGCACTGCATTGTGTGATATCTATTGGCTGACTAACAATCAGGATCACTTCAAGATGCCAGACAGACTCAGAAATTACTTACAAAAATATTTAAAAACCTGTAAATAGTCCCAGAGTGGTGTTAAAATGCAGGAAACACCAAACCATGATGAAATAAGCATGTTTTTTGAGTCTGTGGGTGCAGTTCTCCTTTAAATACATGGACAAAATGTGGGCTACATTTGTTAGATTGCTGTCAACTTGTTTATGATATTATATGCAATGGAGGTGATTTAAAAAAAAAAATGATTATGCCAGTTTGCCAGTTATAATGTTTGTTTGGATGCAGGGTAAAATACAATGGGGGAAGAGGATGGTGTGGGATTTTAGGGGAGTTGATTATAATGAGGTAGGAGTAGGGAAGATGATGATGTGGGATTTTGGGGGAGTTGATTATAATGAGCTACATGTGGGGTCAAAGTTAAGATAGTGTGCTGTACACAAACCGAGGTAGTTAAAAAGTTGGGATTTTAAACTCAGAGCTGTGGACAGCATGTTTAGGAAGAACCAAAAAGTAAGAAAATTAGGGCAAAAGAGAGGATGTACATGAGATGTAAATGGGAGGTGGTGAATGACACAGTACAAGGCATAGAGAACAGCAACAAAGAAGGTAAAGGCAGCAAAGCCACAACATAGGGACGTTGCAGGATATACCACATAACATAGGGACGTTGGCAGGAGGAGGTTCAAGATGGGAAAAAATGCTTATTTAAATACAAAGCAGAAAAGAATGAAGGGCATAACTGACCTGGTTAGGTTGATCAAAGATAAGAGGGAGAATACGCAGAACCGGAAATAAGCCAAAGTAATGAATGAATCCTTTGATCCAGTCTTGTGGAGCAGCCATACCTGAAGGCAGCCATGAAAAAAAATTGAGTAAACAGAGAAGAGGCCAAGGGGGAAACATCTTTCCATAAGGAAGGATACTGCACAGAGACCACACAAAGCTGTCTATCAGTGTTCTCATGAGTATGTCCAGTTTACTCTCAGATTACCATATGGTGTTTTATGATATGTACTAACCATGGTTTCCCCCTCTTCACTCCCAAACTTTAAAGTAGTTAGTAGAGACTGCCAAAGTCATTACCATCTACTCTAACTTTAAGCCACAGATAAAGCTCATCTCATCAAACATAGCATATGTAAAGGCTTCAATCACGACCAAATCTACTAATTGTTCTCCTACTTAGAATTTGGATCCACATAGTATACTGCCTTAAGGCTATGGTCATGCTTTTCATCTGATGTCTTCAGTATTTTGTATATATATCAGTAAGTTTGTAAATAATTTCCTCTCAAAGTGACATGTTAGCAATTACTGCTTACTTGCCAAAAACTCATCTTTGTATTTTTACGTTGTGTATATTACCTTTTATTATTTTATTTACTGTGTTCATTGCTTAAATACTGAGAGTTATCAGCCTACATTTTTCTGATTATACAGTTTTTTTACTTATCTTGTACCTCTGTACCACCAGGACAGGCCTTAAATTGGTCCAGAGAGGTTAGTGTCCTACCTTATAAACAAACTTAAATAAGTATGTAAATAAATATTACATCATCAATCCCTGCAGAAGTGTATGAGGACTAGGAAAAAGCAAGTGTGGTACCTTTATGCATATGAGTGGGTGGTGGACAAATTAAAGTTTCAGGAAACTACAGGACTGTTTGCCTAACAGCAGTGATAGAGAAAGCAATGTATAAACTCTGAATAGAAAAGATTTTTCCTTTCAGAGATAACAACCATGTCCAGAACAATAGCTAACACAGACTCATGGCCATATAATGTTGTCTGTCAACACAGGTCCAGTTTTATGAAAGGCTTATAAGAGAACTTGACAGGTGAGTACCAGTCGACATGGTCTGCCTAGACTTAACCAAGCAGGGAAACTAGTAAAACTGAGTGCAGGATAATCGCTAAAAAACTGGATTACTGCATGGTTAAATGGTGAGTTACAATGGGCTATGGTAAGAGGGTCAACATTAATAAATAAAAGTGCAAGCAAAGTATTAGCAGGGGTCATTTCTGTTTCTTGTACTGTTTGATATATTTGTTTCAGTTATATATGAGATAAAATAGGACCAATTTCTTCTGATGACAAATACTTAGCTCAGCACTGGAGAAAGACGTGGCACAGTATAAGCAGTACGTCTAAACATGTGTTTGGAATGGATCACAAAGCGGGCTAAAGGCTGGCATTTGAGATTCAGTGCAAACAAATGCAAAGCACTACCTTCTGGCAACTGCAGCCATCATATGAAGTATCAGCTGTGGAGTGGAATCAGAGGAAACATAGCACTAAAGTGATCTGGCTGGGTCACCACGTCTAGACTGGATCCTCAGAAGCGGACTTAGAATCTAGTAGGAGCAGCCAGAAGAATGATGGGGTGATATCCTTTGTGTGTGTGTGGGGGGGCAGTCTCTAGAAGCACAAGATATACTCCTCATTAAGCTGCATCCTTAGTTCTGGGGGTGTTATAAGGAGAAAAACATCAGGCTACAGGGTAAAATCTGGGGGGGAGGGGGCACAGGAAGACCGGTTAGAATGGTAAGGAAAGGGAAAGACTAAGGAAAGCAGCATTTTTTAATAGAAACTAAAATATACAAACAGAGAGGTGCTATGCATGAAAAAGAATATACTGGGGAGATTTGAAGGGGTTATTTTGTTAAGGAGTGATAGATGAGGGACAGGGAGCACAGACAGCAGATTGTAGTGACCAACTCCTTTCTATAGCTGTGAAAGTACTTCTTGAAAAAGATGGTTGTGGACTCATGGAACAGACCACCAGAATGTGTGGTAAAGAGGAAATCATTGCAGGCATTCAAGATGGCATGGAACATGTGATGAAGAAATAAAGTAGAAGAGGGGTGTGGAATGGAAATAGGACAATAATGTGCTTAAACCAAGCAGGATTTTGCCATTAAGTAAAGTTAACTCAATTTGCTTGTTTAAACTTTTTTTCTTCAAAAGTCTTATCAAGCACTGTCTAGAAACCACTGTATATAAGCTGCTATCTGGAGCATCAATTTTCAGCAAACCAAAGGAAAAATGTGTTGAAAAATGTTCTTTGACAAGACACATACTGCGCATCGGATTCAAATAGTGTGACTTGTAATCCCCAAGGGCTCTCACCATATTAGCGATTCAGTTTTTTAAAATGTTGGGGTTTATCATACAGCTGTAAAAAGGTTCTCAGAATGATCATAAATGTTGCTGCAGTTTTGGATCCTAAAACTTTCCTAATTTCAGCTATGTCTGCAGTAGTTTTATTTGCACGTTTGGGTGTGTGTGTTTTATTTGCTTAATATACATGTGTGTGTGTAACTATAAAACAAAACTACTTAGAACCAAAAATAATACGTGGCAACCTACTGAAAGGTACAATCCTTTAATGAAGCGCTTTTCGTTCAATTCAAATCTTTGAACTTCATCAGATAATTGTAAAAACATACAAAGTCATTTAAATATCAATGGTATCATATCAGCTGATCTCAGCTTACTACAATTTAAAGGGCTATACTATCATGCTTGAGTAAAAACACTGAAAGCATCACACAACCTGTTTGGTAAAACAGTTTCCATATTCAAATTTATACTAGCAACAATATAAATGTATATATACACACATATGTGTTAGAAAAATATTAAAAAAATTATTATTATACATACAACATAAATGAAAATAAAAATGTATATAAAAAATGTATGAGTATGTATAAGCCATCTCATTACTGTTATTCCTATTCAAACAGCAGCACATCATATTAATCCGGAATGCAGACAGTGGTTTTAAATTACTATCTACACAGACTTTTAATTTTTAGTACAGGCATAACGGAACACATGTCATTGAGTCCAGGGTCATTATATGCATTTAGGCGTATTTGCCATATTAATTCCAACTTTTCGAGTTCTATTTCAGTTGGTCCACCCCTTATTTTTGGTCCCATTTGGTCCAATATCCAAAATTTAAAAACATGACTAGGATTTTCTTGTACATGTTTGGCTAATGCACTATCTTGATTGACTTTTTTAATACTATATAAATGGTCGTATATTCTATCTCTCAATCTATGTTTTGTTTTGCCTACATAGAAACTGGGACAATGCAGGCACTTAGCTAGATATACGACCATTTTGAATTACAGTTAAATTTGCCCGTACTCTTCAAAACTTTTTTATTATTATTGCTGTTATAAATATCTATTGGTGTACCTACATGAATGTATTTACAATACGGCCAAGCATAGCACTGTTGCATGCCCTTGGATTTAATCGTCACGTTTTCTAAATTTTCAAGTATATTTTTAAAATTCGTATCTCTTCTTGTTGTAAATTTCAGAATCAATCCTAATTTCTCTAGAAGTTCCTTATCCTGAGTAATAATGTTCCAGTTTTTCCATACAATATTTTTTATGTATTGAAAATCAATGTTAAATGTAATTACAAAATTTACATTTGGACCACTAAGATTCTTTATTTATTGTACTATTACATATGTTGTCTGGTGAATTATTGTTTCCTACCAATATGGTTATATTTTCAATCGTATCTTCCTTCTTATTTCTCAGAATAGGTTGATATATTCCACTCTTCCTTTTATTAACCACTTCAGTTATAATTCCATCTAATAGGTTACTAGGGTATGCTCTTCTGATGAACATTTGTCTCAATGTGTTACATTCTACAATAAAATCTTCCTCTGTGGTGGTCATTTGGGCCACCCTCACGAGTTGCCTCTTATTTTCTTGAAGTTTTGTAAGTTAATCTTCTGTGTTCCAGCAGGGTATGCTGTGGTTACATTTTTGAAGCTCAGTACAGTTCAGTATAAATAATATCAATACTCACAAATGACAAAGAATTATTTACAAAATTCCACACAGCTGGGCTGGCAGTGTCACAGGAGGTAATAAAACTGTTGGAGAAATTACCAAGGAATGACAGAAGCTACAGCTGCATTATTCTTGGTAGGCTAACTAATCTGAGAATGCTCAGCTAATACTAAATGCTCATGTCAACGAGTGCCGGAATGGATAATGGAAAGGTCATCTTCAAAGGCAAGTGGAGAAAGGGAGGAGTGATTTGGTTTCTCATAACCAAGCGGGGGTTATGTGAAGCTACAGAACTGAAGAGATATGATGATGTAGTTGGGAACAGTATGATATGAAAACAGAAGTTTGTTTGTGTCTTTCAGCTTTTTCCCGGTTAGGGGTTGCCACAGCGGAACTCCGGTCCGTTATTGGCAGTAGAGTTTTACGTGCTGGCCTGCCGGGCCTAATGCACAACCTTCAACGAAGGAATGCCCGTTCAAGCATGTCACCACACAGAAGATGCTGAAACTGAGGATCGAACCGGCAACGTCTAACTGTGAGGCAACAATGCTACTGCAGCACCACCACAGCTATGATATGGAAACAGAAGTATAACATTTTATTTTGAACGCTTGACATACAGGGAGATGGAAAAAAAGGAAGAAAGACTAGAATGGTTGGTGATCAGTAAGACTAGAGACAAACTGAAAAGGGCATGGGACAAGTGGAAGAAATAGTGAAGTGAGGAAGATGAAGATACATGGTACTAGTTACAATGTCTGTACATACTAGGTACATTTTTGTTATTCTTCTTCAGGAACTTATACGTATATATGTATGCATACAAATCAGACTACAAAGCTTAAAGGGTCACCAAATGGCAAAACTGTTTCATGATCATATTACTACTTTTACTAACAAATCTCTTCACATCTGAAGAAAAAAATCAAATCAGTGCAACATCCACAACAGAGCTTGTATTTTTTAATCGTATTTCAATATGAAGAGCTATAAGCAGATAAATGTCTAAAAGTGTGGGATTCCTGCTGTTGCCTGGTATCAAAGGTAATAGGGAAAAGAATCTGGAATTCTCCTGACCTTACCACAGGGAGGAGTCATGGGTAATAGGGAAAAGAATCTGGAATTCTCCTGACCTTACCGCAAGTAGGAGTCATAGGTAATAGGGAAAAGAACCTGGAATTCTCCTGACCTTACCGCAGGGAGGAGTCATGTTCCCTGACCTTTGATTTTTTTTTTATCCCTGGGATAGTAACTTTGCCTTTATCATGGCTTAGCTGCAAAGTAGTTTGCCGCTGTTTTATGTTCACTGTAATATAATCAATTAATGTTGTTTTTCTTTCAGCTTTTCCTGGTTAGGGGTTGCCACAGCAGAACTCCAGTCTGCCAATGATTGGCAGCCGATTCTTTTATGGTGCCGAGGTGCCAGCCCGACGCCCGACTTTCATCAAAGGCATGCCCATTCACGCATGTTTTTCGAACACCACTCAACCGCTGAGAGGACATGCAGACTCCACACAGAAGGCACTCCAGCTGAGAATCGAACGGGAGAACCTCTTGCTGTGAGGTGACAACACTACCACTGCACCACCGTGGCTTACATATATATAATCAATCGATATTGGGTGAATTTTATACATCTGTAGGCACTCTTTTATACATGAATGTGGGATGCTGTGAAATAATTTTTTATAATCTATTCATGCCATACATAAACGATTCCCCTTTGTACAATTCTCCATTATGGATTTATTTAACAACAAACAATCATTTGTTCCATGACTTTCTTTTGTTACTTTTTTGTTCTACTGCAATGACTGAGTTTTCTTCAAAATAACTATAAACTCTGTTGGCAATTCCAGTATACAGTGTATTCATAGTCAAATGAAAGTTATTGGTCTATAGTTTTTAAGATAGCCTGCAGGTTCACTCTTAAGGAGCATCATTTTTCCTATTGTTCACCAGGTTGGTGTCTGTCTGGTATGTGCATAAAAGTAGTTCTTACTCAGGTCTAACTCTTTGTGTAAAGATGTTACTGCATCTGGGCCTGGAGTTTTCCATTTAGAAGCTTTTCTTAATTGTTTTTAATTTTTCTGTCCATTACTTCATCCCATTTCACGGGCAGCCACTGTGGTGTAGTGGTTAACATTGTCGCCTCACAGCAAGAGGTTCTTCGGTTCGATCCTTGGCTGGGGTGCCTTCTGTGCGGAGTCTGCATGTCCTCCCTGTGGTCGTGTGGTGCTCCAGTTTCCTCCCACATCCCAAAGACATGCTGCAGGTGAATTGGACACTCTAAATTGGCCCTAGGTGTTAGTGCGTGTGTGTGTGTGTGTGTGTGTGTGTGTGTACCTTCTGTGGATGGTTGAGCACCGGGCTGGCAACTCGACACTGTAAAAAAACTCCACTGCCAATCATGAGCAGACAGGTGATCCGCTGTGGTGACCCCTAACCGGGAAAAGCCAAAAGAAGAAGAAGAAGACTTCATCCCATTTCATATACTGTACATTTGAAGTTCTTACTGTTTCTTTTACTGTCTGTCCATTCAGCATCTTTGTTATGTTTTACAGGGTCTTCATAGATACTTCTCCAAAATGTGTCTACTCCCTTTTTGCTGATGTTTCTATTCATTTTCCTTTGTTTCCCAATTCCTATAAAACGTCTTTGGATCATCAATAAATTGCTCATTTTCTAGTTTTCATTTATATTTATCTACATTTCTACTAGGTTTGTCTGCCTGTGGTGATATATTTAGTTTATCATTTGCAATGGTGTACGATAGATCCTGATCTGTTCTGATACTGCTCGTTTCCTTTATCACATCTATCTTTCTTAGTATTTTTGTTGATCTATTCCCTCTTCTATTCTCTTCTAAAAGTGACACGTCTTGTCTTAGTAGCTTTATCGTTTTCTCTGTCTCATGCTTTCATGGTGGCATTTGATTTCTTACCTTCTTTTCCCTTATTGCTCTGTGTTTTTGTGGTAAGACTTTATTATTAATTTAGCTGCACGGTGATATATCCTATTTACTTCTGTTATATCATATGAATTTATGCTAATAGTCTTGGTTACTGTGTTCATCTGTTTTATCAGACTTCTAACATATTGGGTCTTATTTACTTTCTGTAATCTATATCTTTAATCAGTCTTAATATGTCTATCCATCTCTATTTAATCAAGCAACTCTTCCCTAAGATCATTTTCTTCTAAACTGATTGTACATTCTTTGCTCTCCATTTCTTTCAGGCATTCTACAGAAAGTTCCAGAACATCTTCCTGTGACATATTCTCTACAGCTACATTCTGCATCATCCATTGCTCTTTCATATGGGAACTCACTGGTGTATCACTCCACAACACTGAGTGTCAGGGATGATGCTGTTTCCTGCTCCTTCACTTGCTGTGCAACTCCAGCTAAACTTTTGTCCTGTTTTTTTACTGAAGGCTCCAGTGTGTCTTCGTATGGCAAGTGATCAGATGGTTCCCATTCCACCTGTTTCTCCTTAATTTGTTACCCTAATGGTAACTCCTATGTGATCTGTCCAGTCCGCATTATATATCCGACACTGTGTTTCATCATTTGCTTGCAATCCTGGCATACTAAATAGCATTAAAGGATTATCAGTATGTTTTCCCACTTTCTGTCTGGTTTTCCTTTTTTCTTGCTTTTGCATTTAAAGCACATACTTTGATCTGATGATTCAGTTGTGGGACTCTGGTGGATGAATTGTGTTCTATCTGATCAAGCTGATAAGTTATTGGTGAAGTGGGATGTAGGATCTTGACTAACAGCTGTACAGTATCATTAGACCATCTAAATGTTTTTATGGCCTCCAGTTAATCACTGACCTGGATGCAAACCTAATAAACCTAATATCTAAACAATTTGATCAACCCAATACTTCATTCTCCCTTCTCCAGGGACATGCTAAGTTATGCTGACATGCCTATTAGGAACATGCTAATATCTTCTCATTTCCATCCTCACAATAATTATTGGCTACTTCAACAGTTTACAGACTTCCTTGTTGGTGAGATTGTTTCATACTAGAGACCTTTGTTAGTCAGCCTTTGAATGTTAAACAATGACTAGATGATACTGGAACACAGAAACTCAGTAGGAAGTCTGTCTGTCAACTGTTGTTTTTCTTTCTCAGTTCATGGATGCTACTTCATATCTTGGGGGCGTGGGTTTCTACTGAATGTGTGGGGACCATAAATCTGAGCTTTGGACCTGCAGAAATACAAGTGCGAATAGCAGCATATACACTAACTCTGACATTGTGGGGTTTTTAAAGTAACACACTACTCTGAGGTGCAGAAATCTTTAAGTTGATATATACAGGAAGTAGGCATGTGGGGATGCTGGGAGGAGAACCCCCCCTGAAAAATAAATGAGAGAGTAACAGTGAGCTGAAGTAGGTGCTGCTAATCTGATGTAACTTAAGGCTATCTTCAGATTTTCAGAACCCCACATTATAAGACCTCAGAGCACATTTATGGGAAATTGTTCCTTGTGTCACCCCCCTATAGTATGGAGTTTAACAACGTTCCATTATTCATCATCTGTTCCTTATAGTAAATATACACCTTCTTGGATATATTATTTAATGGAGAAATTTGAATAACCACTGCTGTGGAGACAGTGGTGGTGCTGCGGTAGCGTTGTCGCCTCACAGTAAGACACTGTCCAGTTCGATTCTAAGCTAGAGCGTCTTCTGCGTGGAGACATGCGTGAATGGGCGTACCTTTGTTGAAGGTTGTGCGTCAGGCCTGGCAAGCCGATATGTAAAAATCAACTGCCAATCATTAGCGGACCGGAGTTCCGCTGTGGCGACCCCTAACTGAGAAAAGCCGAAAGACACAAACAAAGTGCTGTGGAGACACAACTCATTTCTTCCACATTCTTCATTTTGTCAGGAAGGTGTCTTAGCTCTAACACCACCAAAATGTTGAAGACAAGGTAAGATAATTTACTTTAAGGCCTTGCACTGCTCCCTGACCCCCCCATTATTACTTTTTGGGGAGTAAATCTGGAGTGTATGTTAAGAGTATGTAGCTTGGAAGCAGACCTGACACTTGGATGTCTGAGTGCTTTCAGCAGTTATTTGACTTCTTCATATTGTAAACACAAATGAATTACTCTGCACTTTAAATAACAGTCTAATCACCACATGACCTTTAGTTATTTAATTACTGACTGCTTTGGTTTAATGGGCTAGTGTACCTTCTTCAGTGAAGCTCAGGAAGAAATGTTCTAGTTACAAAATAGGCAGCTTTATACAACTGAGAAAAAAGACAAAGTTTAAATTTAAAATACTGATATACAATAAACACGAGCTATACTAGAGAAAATCTACAATCATAAAATAAGGGTCGTCATGTGTTAGTACAGCAAATTGACAAATACAGGTGAGGTTTAAAATGCATTTACTATTCTGCATTTATGAATGGAAGAAATATGAGATAAGGTGTGGGAGATAGAGGTACAAAGCAAAGAATAGATGAGGAATATGTAAGTAGTATGTGTATTTGTTAGCTAATATGGACATAAAGAAAGCTGTAAAAATTTGTGGTAGATGTAGAAGGTAGTGAGTATGAATCTGAATTTTGCTAAAGGGAAAAATGCATACTTATGTGGTGAGGAGAGACAGCAAATCGCAGAAAGGGGAAAGAGTGGGAGACATTCAAAGATTTATACTGAGAATTTGTGTTTAAGTATATAGGAGGAATATCGATGTAAGGGCTGAGGTACTTTAATTTCGGGAGCTGCTAGAGCACAGCAGAGTGCTTTTAAACTGTTGTTTAAACAAGGTTTTCAATCTGGATAGGTTTCTTTGTTGTCTGATGTTGGCATCGATACACTTTCAGATGTTAGGCATAATTTGAGTACAGGGACAGACCAGCAGACTTATGGGTTTTACTTATGGCTAATAAGAACGTGTCTATGGAGAGCTGTGATCACACAGAGGTGTAAGGCTCCAGTAAGGCTGCAGTGCTGATAGTTTTAAGGTTTGCATATTATATATTTTGACTGTTTCAGGATGACTTGCATGTATACATATTACTTTCATTCCTTTGTTTTAATGTTGCGCTTATTCACAGGACTAGTATGAAAATTAAACTGAATGACTGATAGCAAAATGAAGCAAGATAACCTTAAAACATCTTGTCTAGCTAGCTATCAGTGCATCATTCATTAAAAATAAACTGTAAAGCTTCTGGAGAAAAGTTCTCCAGGATGTGAAAACCTCATCCCATTTCTACTTAAAACCAAATTAATACCTACTTTGCTAACCTCTATATTTTCTATCCAGTCCAGTGAAAGACCCATTAAAATAGTAAATATGCATCTGTTAGTAAAAGCAGACCATTGCCACTGAAGACTGCCATCTTATTATGTTAGCTCTGTCACTGCTATTAAATTATGCTGAATCTACAGCTACAGCTCCATGACACTAGTTTTAAATGTTGATAGCTATGCCCTAAAAAACAGAAACAGATCACACACTGACTTCAAAAGCAGTCATGCTGTTTCTGTTTTACTTAAAAATTAAAAGAATGCATTATAAGCAAAACAGGACTGCCAAATGTTGAATGGGCTTGCCATTGTAGTAGCCTGCCTTTTTTTTCTGTACTATTGCAGTTTAGCTTTTATCTTAGTATATTGTGGGCTTGGTTCTGCATTTCTCACTAAAACCATTACATTTTGTTTTATATTTGTTTATTTTCACTTTTTACAACTGAGTAGTACAGGGAAATTCTTATTTTATTTTTAGGCATTTTTCACTTGGCATTCTTGTACTACGGAACTTGACATATTTAAGTAAACATGGTGTAGGAGTGAAGTTCCCCATGTGGTCTGTACAGAAGGCCTTGCGTTTTACAGCTTTGTCTATATTTATTGTATTATTTATTTATTTATTTTTACAAAGGCATGTTTGTAATAGTTATCATTAACTGTCTTGAATCATTTTGTGAACCTCAAGCAATTACCTATGTTAGTGCCACCATGGATTATTCTACTAAAAAAGATTTTCGATTCTGGGTACTCATCCACTAAATGTGATTCATTCTCAACCTTTAAAAAACTAATTTACCATTGAAACAAAGACTGCATTTTTTTGTTTATGTTGGCAATTCCTGTAAAGTCCTTTAAGGCTGCATTTTTAGGCCCTTCTTCTCATTCTAGTCAATGATAATTTGGGTCAATATTATATTCCCGAAAGCCGAAAATGTCAAATCTGACATTGTCAACACGAGAATATCGAACGCTCAGAATCCCGAGCATGTAAACGGAAATCTCCCTAAGGGGAGGTTTCTGTTTACTGCAATGTAGTGCGATCTTGGAGTTGGTATGTTTAAGTAATGGAGGGGTGTGAGGGATGGAGGGTGGCTTGCCCCCCCAGCTTAAACCTGTTAGGGTACTTTTCCTTTTTTTTGTGTGTGTGTTTTTATAAGGTTGATGTTTGAAGATATCGACCATATGTTGTTCAATTTTTTCAAACGTCGATCTTATAATATAAACCCGATAATTTCTCTTGAAAGCTTAGAAGCATTACAGTACTTTTAAGCTGCCATTACACTAGCACTGCTTGTTGTTCCTAAGCCATGCTGATTGTTTGGCATAAGCCTTTGCTTACTAACACTATGCATGAATTATCAGGAATGCATGCTGCACATTCTACATCCAGCCAATATCAAAATGGCTGACATCTGTTTCCTTAGTGGTAGAAGACGCTTCTACATCCTCAAAAAGGAAGTCATGGAGCAAATGGCTGTAACTAAGGAAATTGGTCTTTTTAGCTGGGATATAGGATGTGAATTGCTCAGACATGATAAAGCCTAAGTTTAATGTTATTGGCTGTAAAAAGCAATTACAAGAAAATGAAAATAAAAATAAAAACAACTGTGATTGAAGTAGAGTATTGTAAAGGAGATAAACTGGAAGTGGGAGATTTAGAAAAGGAAAGAGGCACATTTTGTGGAAATAAGTGGAAATTGTGGCAACAATACATGCATAAGAGAGCTCAGGAATAGGAATAAAATTTAAGGGCAGGAACTGCACAATTTATCTAATGCTGGCATAAGGAAAATTGTTAAAATGTACATCGTCCTTACAAAAGCAAACAATAATGAAACCTACCTAGATATACTTTCACACATTGTGAAATGAGAATCCAACTAATATAACTCAATCATGTAACATCTTAAGGCACAAACAAATTACAAAATAAAATACAACTGATATTAAAACAAACAAGTAAACAAGCAGACACACACACAAAAAATTCAGGCCATCCAGAAAAACACATTATCAACCAAAAAAAAAAAAAATTTCCCACCTTAGTTAAAATCAAAGCATATAAGGGTTGATAAAAACACACAAAAACAACAAGAAAAATAATGCTGACAATTAAAAAAGTGTAGAAAGCTATATAATACCACATAAAAATACCAGTAAGTATAAAACAGCACCAACTTTTCTGAAAACTTACTTCAGAGAAATACTGGAAGCAATACTGAAACTTGACCAGAAGTAACTTGGTATCACTATATCCCAAGTATTCTGAAAACCCAACTGCACTGCTATACTCATACATCCACTTCAGAATAGGTTCAGATTCAGTGTGTTACAAGCATAGCAGATATTTTGTTCTCTCCTTTTTCTCTGTTATCAGGCAGAGTACAAAACTGCAGGGACAACAACAGGAGACAGTCACAGAAAGAAATTAAACATCTTAAAGGCCTTTTTAAGAACACTGAGTAGGTGGACTGGTTCAATGTTCATTTTCAGCCACATCACAGTCCATTTGACGCAGACAATAGCAAACTTTATATATGTGTATATGGTATTACCCATATTAGCCTGATGAGTCTGATATGTAAAGCTATGGAGCGCATCATCATGGACCTAATTAACAAAGATATAGGAAATCTCCAAACTCTAGACCCAATGCAATTTGGCTTTGTGAAAGGGAGATCATGCCTGCTCACCCTGGTTGACTTCTTTGAGTCAATCACCAGGGCTGTGGATGAAGGTAAGGCAGTGCATAAAGCCTACCTCGATATGGCCAAGGCCTTTGATACCATTCCTCACTCAAGAATTATTGATAAACTCACCAAACTAGGCATCATCCCCTATATACTGCAGTTCAACCAGCTAATGGCGGCACAAAAGTCTTTTACCAATGAGAAAATACACCTGCACTAAAAAATATTATCAGCCCCTACACCAGCACCCGACCACTGCGCTCATCCACTAGACTCTTAGTTCAAACATACAAATCCAACTACTCAGCTGGGGACTCTCTGTTTGCCAACTCTGTTAAAAAAATATGGGACAGACTCCCAGCTGACTTGACCCTAGAACCCTCATAACTCAATTCAAAAACAAACTCAAGAAATACTTCAAAACTCATTGGTTATGTCCTTGCACTAACCCTGACGTGTAACCTCTCTATTTCTTAAGTGCCTTACCTTCAACTACTTTTAACTTTTTTCTACCACTCCATTTCAGGAAGGGTCAATTGCATAACTGCTGCTCAGTGTGTCTTAAACCTGAATGTAATGTTATGTATGTTTAACCTTGAAAATAATGTTATGTTTTGTAAAGTGTTTTATAAGAAGTTAATACTATATGTGCTAAATGCTGGTATTGCTTAAAGGTTCATAGGTTGGTACTAGGCTATCGGCCCTAGGGCCTATATAAGCCTAGCCATAACAATTCCCATTTCTTCCCATAGTATTTACTTCTCTGGACCCCTGTCTAGCAGGGCAACTGACGTGATCCCTGGGGTGAATTTCCTATCTCCCATCCAATCGTCAAGGTTCCTTTTGAAGAGCGCCAAGGAGGTGCTCTGCTTGACATGTATGGGCAGTCTGTTCCAGAGTATGGGGAGTCTCTGGGTCAGGAACCTATCCCTCCAGCATGTTTTGTTCATTGTGATGACAAGGTTTAGATCCCTGGAGCATGTGGCTCTGAGGGATTGGGATTTCTTTAAGTGGAACATGTCCAACAGCTCAGGGTTTGACACGGCCTTGTATGTTAAGCAAAGATCGCCTCTGAATAGACGATATGCCACAGAGTATAGCTGGAGTTTTTTAGACTGTCAGTATAGGGCATCTGCTTTAGGCCTGTGATTCTTTTAGTGAGGTATTTCTGTGGCCTTTCTAGCTGTTGCAGATTTCTTGTGAGGTACATACCAAATGGGGCATTGTGCTCTATAATGGGTCTAATGAGGGATGAGTACACTGGGACAATGACCTCCTTTTTTCGGGATAAAAAGCCCTTAGTGATGAGGTGTGCCACATAGAAGGATTTCCTGACTGTTGTGGCGATGTGGTTATCGAAGGTGAGACCACTGTCTACCTGTGTCCCTAAGTCTCTCATCACACTTTTGGTGCTTAGTGTATTGCCACCTATGTGGTAATTCATCGGTACATGGTTTTTCCCAAAGGGGATAACTATACATTTCTTGGCATTACACTTGAGCCCATGGCTCTGGCACCAAACATCTGTTTCTGTAAGGCCCTTTTGCAGAATATACACATCATTTGGGGATTCAATAATGGCTCCCAGTTTGCAGTCATCTGCGAACTTTGTTAGCCAGAGTCCCTTAGTGTTGGCCTGTACTTCAAAGACGTAGATGCCAAACAAGAGCGGTCCCAGGATTGAACCCTGAGGTACTCCACTTGTTACTTGTCTGGAGCTGGATTTGGAGTCGGCTACTTTTACAGTCTGGGTTCTGTCAGTAAGCCAGTTGGCAACCCATCGATTGATGTAGGGATTTATACCCAGCTTAGTAAGTTTATCTATGATTCCAGAGTGGGGGATGGTGTTCAAGGCCTTGGTGAGATCCAGATAGGCTGTGTGGACCGCCTTACCCTCATCCACCACTCTGGAGACTGTTTTGAAGAAGTCATTCAGGTTCAGGAGACAAGATCAGTGTTTGAAAGTTGCCAAAGTCTTTGTTTATAAGTTCCATGATAATGCATTCCATGCCTTTGCAGATCAGGCTCATCAGACTGATGGGACTGTAGTTCCTGGGATCCAAGGTGGATCCCCCCTTGTGGAATGGGATAACTGTATATGTGCGCCACTCAGTGGGCACAAAGCCTGAGGTGAGGCTATGATTAAACATGACACTTAGGTGAGGTGCCAGTTCATTTTGTAGTTCATGTAGTACACAGCCCGGCATGTCATCTGGTTCCATGGATGCTGTATTCTTAGCTTTGGAGAGTGCAGTTTCTACCTGTGTGGCCATGATTACCAGAAATTGGCAATCTTTTGGTATTGAGATGGGCTCTTTTAGGGGGTGATGTTTGCACTAAATCGATCTGCCAGGATATTGGCAATATCCTTGGGATCAGTATATTTAATGCCATTCTGTTGTAGCTCAGAGCATATCTGAGCATTGCCATTTAGATTATTGACATAACTATAGAATGGCTTGTGGTTGTCCTTGGAATTTTTGGCAATTTTATTTTCGTAGCTAGCTTTGGCGGATTTTATGAGGGATCTCAGCTTCTTACTGAGGCTGACTGTAATCTGCTTGAAACTAGCATTTACTAAATGTTCAATGTGAATTATTATCTTGGAGCTTTTCTCCCCAGGTCTGCGCTGAAAATGGACATGTATCCAGTCAGACTATCCCAGTCAACAAATGTAAAATAAATAAATAAATATCGCTAGGTGGCTTGAAAATCAGCTCACAGATAGAACAGACAGTGTGAAAGTAGTGGACTCCAAGTCAGACTGCCGACCAATCACGAGTGGAGTCCCACAGGGATTGGTCCTGGGTCCTCTCCTGTTCAGCATCTACTTCTCAGAGGTCCAGGCCAACACAAACGAACACCGACTGACCAAATTCACAGATGACTGCAAACCGGGAGCCATTATTAACTCCCCAAGTAATGCAAGCATCCTACAGAAAGACCTCACTGAGACCAATGACTGGTGTCGAAACCATGGCCTTAAGCTTAACATCAAAAAAATGTGTCGTCATCCTCTTTGGTAAAAACTCAGTTCCCACTAATTACCACATCGGTGGGAGCCCATTGAACACTGAAGGCATTATAAGGGACCTGGGGATGCAGATTGACAGCAACTTTCCCTTCGACCATCACATTGCCACTGTGGTCAGAAAGTCCTTCTATGTGGCACATCTCATTACCAAGGGTTTTGCATCCAGGAAGAAAGAGGTCATCAGCTCTTTCTACTCTTCCCTCATTAGACCAATCACAGAGTATACTGCCCCATTTGGCATGTACCTCACTAGACACCTGCAACAGCTGGAGAGGCCATGGAAGTACCTCACGAAGAGGAACCTAGGCATTAAACACATGTCCTACACGGACAGACTCAAAAGACTCCAGCTATTAGGTTCATAGGTTCATAGGTTCATACTAGGCTATCTGCCCGAGGGCATTTACAAGCCTAGCCCATTGTTTACCCCTTTAGTATGGGGAACTATACCCATTACTTTGCTGTGCCTCTGTCGAGCAGTGACACTGAGGTAATCCCTGGGGTATATCTGCGATCTCCCATCCATTGGTCAAGATTTCTCTTGAACAAGGCCAGCGAGGTGCTCTGCCTCACATGTACCGGGATTCTGTTCCACAGCATAGGGAGTCTTTGGGTGATGAATCTATCCCTCCAGCACGCGGTTTAAGTCTCGTGGCTCTGATGGATCTAGATTTTTGAGGTGAAGCATATTCATCAAATCTGGGTTTGACATGGCCTTGTATGTTAGGCAAAGGTCACCTCTGAGCATAAGCGATGTGGCGACTGAATAGAGCTGGAGTTCTTTCAGTCGGGCAGCATAGGATAGATTTTTGAGACCCTTTATCCTTTTGGTGAGGAACTTTTGTGGCCTCTCCAGCTGCTGCAAGTGTCGGGTCAGATACATTCCAAATGGGGCATTGTACTCAATCATTGGTCTGATGAGTGATGAGTAAAGGAGACTATAACCTCCCTTGATCTAGATGAGAATCCCTTCATGATAAGGTGGGCAATGTAGAAGGTCTTCCTAACTACTTTAGCTACATGGGTGTCGAATGACAGACTACTATCAACCTGGGTCCCCAGGTCCCTGATAACTTCTTCTGTGCTCAGTGGATTGCCTCCTATTTGGTAGCTAGGGGTAACCTTGTTTTAGGGTATGACTATGCATTTTTGGCATTTAACTTTAGGCCGTGGCTCTGG
The DNA here is from genome assembly GCF_019279795.1 of Protopterus annectens. Taxonomy (NCBI): domain Eukaryota; kingdom Metazoa; phylum Chordata; order Ceratodontiformes; family Protopteridae; genus Protopterus; species Protopterus annectens. The sequence goes on from NC_056749.1 coordinate 382,890,856, forward strand.
CACCAGTTATCCGTTTCTGTGAGACCCTTCTGAAGGATATCTGTGTCAGATGTAGTTTGCAGTCATCTGCAAACTTTGTCAGCCATAACCCTCCTGTGTTTGCTTGTACTTCAGAAAAGTAGATGCCAAACAAGAGTGGGCCCAGGACTGAGCCCTGTGGGACACCACTTGTGACAGGCTTTGAGTCTGACATGGCGCCAGCAACTCTGACCCTGTGGGTTCTGTCACTCAGCCAGTTTGCAACCCATCTTGTGATGTATGGGTTAACATTTAAGCTGATGTGTTTTTCAATGATACCCGAGTGGGAGCCAGATCGAGGTAGGCTGTATGGACTGCCTTTCCCTCATCAATGGCTTTGGTGACTGTTTCAAAAAGTCAACCAAGTTTAAAAGGCATGATCTGCCTTTGACAAAGCCAAACTGGGTTGGATCCAAAGTCTGCAAATTCCCAATGTCTTTATTTATGAGGTCCATTATGATCCTCTCCATGGCTTTGCAGATAAGGCTTGTCAAGCTAATGGGCGGTAATTACCAGGGTCGGTGGAGGCAGTGGGACCACAGTTGCAGATCCAGAGGTAAGACTTGATTAAACAGCTGTCCTAGCTGTGGGTTTAATTCCTCATTGAGTTCGTGGAGCACACAGCCGGGGACACCATCAGGTCCCATGGATGCTGTGTTTTTGCTTTGGAGAGAGCAGTTCTCACTTGGGCACTGGAGATGTTTGGGGGCTGCAATCATTTGGTATAGATATCTCTCCTTTTGGGGAGGGGTGAGAAGTTTGCACTGAACCTGTCAGCCAGTATGTTGGCAATGTCTGTAGGATCAGTAATCTTCACATCATTTTGAACTAGTTCTGAGCATATCTGGGAGTTTCCTCCTAGGTTTCTAACATAGCTAAAGAAGGCCTTATGATTGTCTTTTGAGTCTTTAGCTATTTTTCTCTCGAAATTTGCTTTGGATGATTTTATGAGAGCTCTTAGTTTTTACTTATAGTGATCAAGGGTGTCTTACCTTTTAAGGATTTTGCTCTATCTTGTAGTAGCTTCCTCCTTTTGTTGTACAGTTTCTTTATGGCTGGGGTCCACCAGACTGGACGCTTGCCTTTGGTACAAAGAGTCTTTGTTTTGCTTGGGATTGCCTTATCCATGCAGTCCTGCAGGTGCTGGTAGAAGGCATTTGTAAGTGATTCAGCGGCTTGAGTACTGTTTGAGACCACACTAGTCTTTAGAAGTGTGAAGTCGGCTTTTGGGAAGTTCTTTACTGTGGTCTTTTTATTTCAGGTGGGGTGGGATGAGGACCTCCAGCGAGATTAGTTTGTGATCTGATCTCACCAGTGAGGGGTATACTTCGGTGTTGAACATTGTGCTCCCATGTTCGTGATGATGAGATCGAGTATGTTATCTCCTCTTGTGGGAATGGTGACTAGTTGTTCCATGGCATTTGAGTTTATGAATTCCAGGAACTTTTGGGCTAGGGTGTTTGGGCTTGAGTAGTGTTCCCAGTCTATATTTGGGTAATTGAAGTCACCTAGTATGATGGTGTTTGGTGATACATTTATCCCTCTAGTGTTTTCAGGAAGGCCATGTGAGGTTCCTGAGTTTGTGAGGGTGGCCTGTAACATGCTACTATTTGCAGAGCAGTCTTGCCTACGGTTAATTGCACCTGGATGGTCTCCGATGCATCATGCGTTGCCACCAGTCTTGAGGTATGGGTGTCCTTGATGAATATGGATACCTCCTTTCTTGGTATTTTCCTGATTTTGGGGCCGGAATGCATGATATGAGGTAAAACCTGATAGCTGGGGTGCTCTCAGGAGCCTTGAACCAGGTTTCCGTCACAGCACAGACATCGATGTTCTCCATACTGAGAAGGGCCGTGCATTTTGAGATTTAGACTTCTGGCATTGAGCAGCATTACCCTTAGTTTATTTCCTTTTTGTGTTCTAGGGTGGTAGGTTTAGAATTTGAGCCTTGCCTAAAAAGGCACTATGGGGTGGCAAGAGCCTTTGCCAATATCCGAATCCCAGGGTGACAGGTGCAAGCCATCCAGCATGTCATCCCAGGCAGACAGATACTGGATCCCCTTTGAATGACACCAGTGTTTAAGCCAATTGTTAAAGCTGATCATCTTATCTCTGTATTGTGGCATCATTCTTGGTGAAGGTAGGATACTGCTCAAGGTCAGGGTCATACCTGCCTGGGCTACATAATCAGAGAGCTCCTCAATGTCTCTTTTCATGTAGTCTGGACAATGACTGAGTCATATTTGTACCTGCTGTTGAGAGACCTGAGTGCTACAGACAGCTTACTGTGACCTTCTCCTTACTCAGTCTGGTGGCGGGACATCAGTGTGTCTGACTATGGAGTCACCAATGACTAGTGTGTCTGGCATTGTGTTTGGCCTTAAGGGCTGTGACTGTTTGACACTCTGACTGTGAGGTCTATGTGTTGCGGGTGTTGTGTTCTGAGGTGGTGGTTTTTGGGTGTCTGCTTTGGTGGCCTCTGCTGTTTTGGTAGATTTTGATCAGAGCCTCGAGTATGTCTTTGTGTGTTTATGTGTATGATTTGAGGTTGTAATGGTACTATGTGAGACTGGGTCTATAGTGTGTGTGGTAACCTCCTCCTGACTGGTCTTGCCAGTCCTATGTTGAGAGAGCTCAGCCTCCAGTTTGGCCGTATAGTTGCATCTCATGTATTTGTGTTTTGTGGGAGGAGGAGAGGGTTGTCTGTGTACATGAGGCAATTGTAACATTGCCTCAATATTCCCAGGTTCACCAGCTGAGCAGGAGATGACACTAGCAACTGATCCCTCGACATGCTAGAAGGATAGACAAAAACTTTAAAAAGATTCGGGGATGTGGGTGACCGAGAAATGGGGTTGCCTTTTTGGGGTGCTATCTATAAGAGTGCCGTATCAAGGTAATAAGTACTGTAGGAGCAAGTGCTAGGTTTAACAGACAGAGAATAGTCTACTTAGAGTCAAGTAGAGATGATCTTTTTAGTTATAGGATTCGCTGATTAGATGAGTAGTATAGGGCGAGGTAGGTAGTTTCAAGGAAAATTTGAAGAGTGGACTTTAGGTAGCCGAATAGTTTAAACCTGCTTAACCGAGCTGCCCTAGTGTGCAACAGTGGCAAATAGCAGGGGGCTGGAAAAGACAGGAAATGACCCAAAATGGCCAATAAACTACAAGTTACTGCCTTAAACCACTCCTCTGAGGACAAACAGGCAGTTCAGTACTCCCTACTCCCACTAGTGAGTAAAGAAACTACCCCTTGACCAAACAAGGAAAATGGAGAAAACAGGAACCAAGGCAAAGCCCAGGGATCAGCAAAATCTGGTCTCTGGAACACTAGTTTAGGAAAGTATGGAAAGCAAGGATATTTTTTTTGTTTTTTTTACAGAAAAGTAGAAAACACAATAAATGCTATGATTTTCGATTAAATGCTATCAAAAGCTAGTACACTTGAGTGTATTAGCCTGTAGTTTAACTTTTAGGCAAAACTTAAACTAGCAAGTGCAGTAAACAGTTTTAACTTATAAACACAGAAAAACCAGTGCAAACTTTGATAAAATAAGCAGAAACAGTAGTCGAAAGGCACAAAAAGTCATGTACCTCACTAGACACCTGCAACCTGTCTCATATTGCCTACTTAGAGGTGATCTCTGCTTGACTTATAAAGCCATGTCTACCCAGCTCTGTTAGAAATGCTACATCTAAAGAAATCCCAATCCCTCCACACCACGTGCTCCAGAGACCTCAACCTCATTGCCACAATCAACAGAACATGCTGGAGGAACAGGTTCCTCACCCAGAGTCAGCCCATGCTCTGGAATAGACTTCCCATACATGTCAAGCAGAGCACCTTGCTGTCCCTCTTCAAGAGAGACCTTGATGAGTGGATGGGAAATGGAAAATTCACTCCGGGGATCACTCCAGTGGCTCTATTTGATAGAAGCACTGGGAACTAACATAGGGGGACATGATGCCAGGGCACTTCTATGGACTAGGCTTGTAAAGACTCCAGGGTCATTAGCCTAGTACACACATATGAACCTATGTGCTTTCCAATTTATATACTTGTTACAATGTGTTAAGCATCTGATATTATAATTGTATAACTGTACTTTAAAATTCTACTGTCTTTGTACTGTGCAAATTCTGTATTACTGTGGAGCTATTCTCCCCTGGCCTCTACTGAAAACAGGCTCAATATGGCCCAATGGACATCCCTGGTTAACAAACTGCAAATATATATATATATATATATATATATATATATATATATATATTGCATTTATATATATTTATATATAGATATATCGATATAGCTATACTGCAGCACAGTATATCAGTCAGTCAGTAGGAACATTGTCAAATATGATTCACTGAACAATAAACATTTAAAAATATAAGTATTCATATTTAGATGTTTTATATAGAACATTTAGAGAATTAAGGGAGGGGGATGGCCGCCGTGTTGCAGCAGTTAGCATTGTCACTTCACAGCAAGAGGTTCTCCAGTTTTATTCTCGGCTGGGGTGCCTTCTGTGGGGAGTCTACATGTCCACCCTGCGGTCTCGTGGGTTTCCTCCAGGTGCTCTGGTTTCCTCCCACAGTCCAAAGACATGCACTAAGAAGACTGGACATTCTAAACTGGCTGCAGGTAAGAGTATGTGCATGAGTGAGCAGTGTGAATGAACTACTGTGACAGGACTAGCCACCCGGCGGTGTAAACATTGGCTTGAGATGATTGTCATTGCAAAAGTGACACCCTGACTCCATGCGCAAAATGGGAAAAGGGGTTGAGGATGGATGGATTTAGAGAATTAAGCAAGATTATATTGCAATACTGATGGCAAAACACAAACGGTATTATACTAATGCATACATTTCCACTTAAGCAAAAAAGGAGCCTTCAATGTAATCTGAGCAAAATCAAAACACAAAGGAGTATGTCATATGTATCAAGGGTTGCTAGCATCGCACAGACCGTGGAATGACTACTGTTATAAGCTACACATTTCAGAGGAACAGAATATAAACCTGCACCACATTTTGGTGAAATTATGTAAACTACTCAATGAGAAAAGAAAGGACAAATGGTCAGAACGTGGGAGGAAAGTATAAAAAAGGCTTCAAGTTTGTTTTTTTTAACAGAATCCTCAGCTGTGATATTATACAACTATCAGGAATGAACAACTTGGAGGAGCAGTTATGGTAACCATGTCTTGTCTTGGAAATGCGCACTTACATGCACTTTTCACACAGAGCTAGTATTTTATTTTTTCTAAATTTGGAACAAACATTAGTGATCTGAGGTTATTGGGGAGTGAGTTCAAATATACCCAAGTAATCTTCAAGAAGGATTTTTTTGTCTAGTAATTTCTTGAAGGAGTACAAGTTAATAAAGGGAGGACACTATTAGCAGGTGATATGAGGAAATGTGAGTCCCCTCTGGTATACAGTTTGTGCTGGGGAAGGAACAGTATCCTTTATTGAGAAGTTTAAGTGTTAGGGAATTAAGTAGAAGAGTTGCTCTGGCAGTGATTGAGAGCGACTATACTTTTTGTAAGGACAATCATGTTACCAAGTGTGTGAATATGAACTGAACATGGTTGTAAGGAAATGAGACTAGTTATGGGGAGGTAGCATTCCAATATTGGGAAAAACAATTCAATATTGTTCAGTCCAAATTAAAACAAAGAGTTAGAAGGTCACACTGAAAAAACAATCAGAAAAAAACTAAATGAAAACTTCACACTGCTTATGCTAAGCTGACGAGGTCATGACAAGGCTGAAATATGCATAGCCATAGCTAGTGGGGTTTGGCTTTATTGGCCTGATATTGTCCATTAAAACGACTTCAAATGTAAAAGTCATGGGCAATCAGAATCGCCATATAGCTGAAACACCTGATGTTCATAAGGGTCATTTGCATATAGCCCATGTGCCTCTGTTACAGGAGGTTTGGGAGGTCACTCATTGGAAGTTCTAGCTTGGCTGGAGATTTCATATTGTTCAGTCCAGCAAAGAAAATTTTGAACATAGAGCATCTTGTTAGTTCACCCACAAAAAAAGACTCCATAGAGCTCCCTTCCAGAAGCACTGTGGTATCACTGATGATGTCACTCTTCAGTATAGGTAAGAAATGCTTAAAAATGAAAAATAGAAATTTAAAGCCTCAGGCTTTAACAATTTAATTTAAACAATTTAAACAATTTCTTATTTAGAAATGGAAAACCGTTCTGGAGGCATGCAAACTTTTTTGTTAGCAGAGTTAAAAGCTAAAATCTATTCATCTGAAATGCATTAACTCCATCTGTTATGACCTTTTACCAATAGCTTCTCTGCACTTTTCTTCTCAAACCTCACACTTCCCTTCTCACCTTCTCACACTTAGCTCTTACCCTGATTCCTCTGCACTGCATTAACACTATCCACAGGGTCTACAAAAGGGTATTAATGGTGATGTTGGAGCATCATCTCTGGCTTTTAATCATCTTACTATTCACAACTTTTCAGAAATTTCCAGCAATATTACTGCCCTGTTTTTCCTTTCCTTATCGGAGTGCATTACGAAAGATGCTTTATGTGAACATCTAACATAAATTTTGCTGTGGCTTGACAGTACAGAAAATGGGTTATACGTCTCTAATATCTGACATGGTCTTCTAAAGCTGTCAGCACAAGGCCCTTGGATACTCAGCTATGCATAGTGCAATAAGCTGCATTTATTTTAGAAGCAGTGAAATAGCTGAAGTACACATGTCAGACTTGCTAACTGCAAAACTCATTTGCTTTTTTTCCTTAGTTCTGATAATATATCAGCAGAGTGATTCTACAGAACCGATTGTGATTCTAGTTAACATGTCACATACAAAGCATGTTAATGCCATCTATATGCTTAGAGTGAGCCAAATGGAATTATAAGGATCAACTTAATGTCTCACCTGGTGGTGACTGCTGGTGTTCCTCAGCAGTACAGGATGATCGCTCTAAAATCATGAGCAGCTTATTACCAAAATTCCCAGGAATATATGTGATGATATTTTGCTTGGAGTGAATTTAATTTATGACTGCAAATAGGGAAAGAGACATACATCCACAATTTTATCATACTCCCTGTGCCCTTTCAGATCTCTCTAAATTGGTATAGAATTAATATATCTGAAGTGTTGGAAAAAGTTACCTTATAGAGAAACGCATATGGTTTCAGTTATGAAGTAAAGTCAGCTCTATATAAAGATGTTATGAAAATGTGCTGTATTTTCTTACATGATTTATTTTAGGACAGAATGCACACATCTGCTATCCTACTTAAAATGCTGCAAGTGAATGGTACAGCTGCAGCAGAACATTGTCACTGCTATATTGGTACAAGCACTGAAAGGATCAGAGCTAAGTAATACTCCTTACTGGATTTTGAACTGATTATAAAATGGCTGAACATGCTCAGTTCTTAAATGGTCGTTGATTGGTTCAGAGTACACTGTGTTCTAATGAGTGGTAATGTAGTTAGCTGCTGCTGCTGCTCCAGATGAAGGGAAGACCTCTTGTAAATGCGCATTATACTGGTCCTTATCCTCACCTTCATACAAAGCTTCTCTGCGTCCCTGCTGATGCTTTGCTCAAAGACATACCTGGAGTCCGTATCATTTTTTGGCTCTACAAACCCTAGTTCTAGTTAAACACAGATGCATTTTGCCTCAAATGCATTAAAATAATATAACTTCAGATACCAACATTTTACCAAATAAGGAAAATATACAGGGCAGGAAAAATGAAAAAGTAGTGCTTACTCTACATGAATTGAAGGACTACTTGTTAAAATTAGGATTACTGCTCTTTTTGGAACTAGAACTATAACTGTGACCACCCTTCCCCAAACCAACATAAGTAAAAAGAAAGTCCTACACCTACTTTAGATGGCAGTGAAGAAACTTATCAGGGCAGATTACATTGGTTAAATCCAGGCAGACTCAGAAAAAGTCTGTTTACAAATTAATCCTGGCTCAAATTCACGATTATTTTTATAGGTTCATAGGTAGGTACTAGGCTATCGGCCCTGGGGCCTATACAAGCCCAGCCAAAAAGGTATGGTGACACTCATTAGACCCATTATAGAGTACAATGCCCCTTTTGGAATGTACCTCACAAGACATCTGCAGCTGCTGGAAAAGGCACAGAAGTACCTCACAAAGAGGATTACTGGCCTCAAACAAATGCCCTACACTGACCGTATCAAAATACTCCAGCTTTACTCCACAGCATATCGCCTACTCTGAGGAGATCTCTGCCTAACATATAGAGCTATGTCAAACCCAGAGCTGTTGGACATGCTACACCTAAAGAAATCCCAATCCCTCTGAGCTACACGCTCTAGGGACCAAAACCTTGTCACCACAATAAACAGGACATGCTGGAGGGATAGATTCCTGTCCCAGAGACTTCCCATACTCTGGAACAGGCTACCCATCCATGTCAAGCAAAGTTCTTCATTAGCACTCTTCAAGAAAAATCTTGATGAGTGGATGGGAAATAGGAAATACACCTCGGGGATCACTTCTGTGTCTCTGCTCGACAGTGGCACAGAAAAATAACTTTCTTGGGTGGCGTAAGCCAGGGAACCTTATTGGCTAGGCTTATGTAGAACCTTGGGCTGATAGCCTAGTACCTACCTATGAACCTATAATAAAACATTTACTGTACATGAGTTTCCTCAGGACAGCAGGGCAGTCAACAAACAGTCAGAAAAATTTTTTTTTGATTCTAAGACATAATGAAGCATAGAGAAAATAACAAATAGGAGAATTACTTAAAGTCTATCTCCACACACACACACACACATATATATATATATACATACATACATATATATATATATATATATATATATATATATATATATATATATATCACACACACACACACATATGATGCCAGGGTAATCCTATGGGCTAGGCTTGTAAAGGCTCCAGGGCTATTAGCATAGAACACACCTATGAACCTACACACACACACATATATTTATATATATATATATATATATATATATATATATATATATATATATGTATATATATATATATATATATATATATATATACACACACACACACACACACACACGTGTATGTGTATATATATATATATATATATATATATATATATAAATAAATACACGTATATAAAATGGGATAAATGGTACATCTAAGCTCCAGCTCCCTCCTTCCCAAAGTTAAGTGCACTGACACCAGTTAGCCAAACTAACAAAAAAGAACAAACACACTTTTTATCACTATAATAAGCCAGATTTTAAACACTTGGACAGTAACAATAATCTTCTTCAGTGAGTGGATACCTTTTACTTATTTTTACAAATTAAATGTATGTACCCTTCAACCAATAAATGCACCACCAGTCACAAACATTTAAAGTTAAATAATATCATCCTTTAATTATAACTGGTGATGGGAGTAATATATTACAATTTGTAATATATTACTGTAATATATTACAATTTCTAGTAACTACTAATATAAGAAGTTTACTTTTTCAAAATAAAAGTAATAGTAATATATTACTTTTTAGTAACTAGTAACTTAAATGTGAGTTACTTTTTAATTACTTTTGCTTCAACCAGTGGTTCTCAACAATGGCAATATCACTCCCTAAAGAGCGAAAGAAGAGTTTTGGGGGCCCTGGATAGTATGGATAGTAATCAGATGTTAGGTGGTAAGAGAGACTTTGAAGGGGCAATTTGGATAAAAATTTACAACATAATGTTGGCACAACTCATAGCACATAGCATTCATAACATACCTCTCAACTGTACCAAATTCCTCGGCATTTCCTAGTTTTGGGCACAAAGTAAGAGGGCACAACAAATTCCTGATTGGCCCCACATCTTGGCGTAAAAACCTATCTCATCAGGTGGGTGTCCAACTGGATTACTGATAGGACCCATGAGGTTAAAATAGGTGCCTCCACCTCTGACAGCAGACCTGTCACTAGTGGTGTTTCCCAGGGTTCTGTCTTAGGACCCCTACTTTTTGGCATTTACTTCTCAGAGATCCTCAAAGTCTGTAGCTGACCAAGTTTGCAGATGACTAAGTTGGGTGCTGTCATTGACTCCTGAAATGATGTTAACATACTACAAGAGGGTCTCGCAGCAACAAATGACTGGTGCCAAAATCATGGCCTTAAGTTAAATGCAAAAAATGTATTATCATAACATTTGGGGAAAAAAAGGCCTCTACTGATTACCACAGCAATGGTAACCCTCTAAGCACACAACCTGTGGTGAGAGAAATGGATACACAGGTTGACAACAATCTCACATTCGACCATTATGTAGCAGCAGTGGCCAGAAAAGCCTTTTACTTGGTTCATCTCATAAGTAAAGGGATTGCATCCAGAAAAAAGGAGGTCATTACCTCCCTGTACTCCTCCCTTATTAGGTCAATAATTGAGTACAATGCCCCATTTGGTGTGTACCCCTCCATACACGTGCACCAACTGGAAAGGCCACAGAAATACCTCACAAAGAGAATCCATAGCCTCCAACACCTGTCCTGTGTGGACAGGCTCAAATCATTATCACACTACCTAGTATCACACAGATTGCTCAGAGGTGAGCTGTATCTCACCCACAAGGCAGTCTCAGATGCTGCTCTACTAGAGATGCTCCACATCCGCAAGCATGCTTATAAATTTAGAATGGTTTTAGAATAACACGTTTTGTGTTAGTGTGCATTTTATGAAGGATATCAAGAATTAAAACATTATTGAGAGAGTAATACACTGCAATCAACTAATAATGATTAGAGCTGTACTTGACTGACATAACCACAGAATTCTACACAAGCCTGGTGTTGAGATAAAATAACATAAGTGCACCTCTCTCCCAGCCATAATAGAGCAGCTGCAAGTTAAAAAGTCCATGAGTAGAATGCGAAAATATTTTAGCTGCCCTCAACAGGCGTACGTGCCATAATTAAAGTTTGTAAATATTAAGTCGCAACATTAATAAAAAGTAAAAGCGACTGCCACAAAATCTAGCATTTAACTTCTGCTTTAGGACTGAAAGGCAGAAACTTCAACTCTAGTGTGGCTACTAATGCGTGCTATGGATGTAAACTCAGTCCGGACTTACTGTGGAATTTAAACTAGCCATGGCGAGGTAAGTGTGAGTGAGCATACAAGTTTAGAAAACCAAAAACAATGGAGAAGCACCAAAGGTACAAGTAAATAAAATGCTAAATACTCTCAAATGAAATGATTCGGACCACCAGGCTAAAAACACTATGCCTAGCGCCACTCAAACCTGTTTTAAGGGGGTGGCGCCCATTTATTCATCCTTGATTATAAATCTATTGAAAATGTTTTTGATTGGTGCTTAAAAACATTTGTGTTTTTTTTTTTTGGTGTTTTAAATACTGCTGTATCATTTGAACTACTTGTCTGATGAAGGGATTCTCCTGAAAGCACTAACATTTGTGATATTGTTTTATTAAAAGTGTGTTTTTAGCCTGGTGGTCCGAGTGATTTCATCTGAGAGTGTACAAGTCTGTGTGTTAAACTGGTGGTTAGTTTTTCTGTATGAGAGAGGGGAGTTTGCGTATGTGTATGTGTGTGTGTGTTTATCTGCGTGTCTATGTAATTTAAACTAGCCGTTTGTATGACAGATAGTGTGTGTGTTACTATGTCAGAAAGTAGGTATGTGTATGTGTGTGGCTGTGTGAGAGCAGAGAAAAGGTAGATGTGTGTGTGTCTCCCTCTCTCTCTATGTATTTTTAAACTAACCATTTGTATGACAGATAAAGTGCGTGTGTTACTGTGTCAGAAAGTAGGTGTGTGCATGAGTGTGTGACTGTGTGAGAGCAGAAAAAAGGTGTGTGTGTGCGTGTAAAACATACCTCTCAACTGTCCATATTTTGCCTCACACTTTTTGTGTTTCTCATAAAATTTGTGGTTTGCTGGTAAATCATGGAGGACTGAAGTCACTAAACAATGACATACATATGAGTTTCAGACTTCATATCCTTCATAAAATGCATACCAACACAAATTATTTTATTCTATCATCTTTCTAAGTTTATAAGAGCAATATTTTAAATTCTGTCTCTATTTTTAGGCCTTTGTCCTCCCATTATGCTAGCCTTTGACCAGATTTCTTGCGCTAAGAGGTTGAGAGGTATGCAGAATTTAGAAAGTACCAATTCATTATGTTATAAATATAAAAAAACTATTATTTTTGTATTGTTTTGAATTTGTATTAAACACTAAGTGATGCAGTTTTCAAAGAGGAATGCTGCAAACAGTAAGGGGCTTCTCCACACCAATGCTACTTAATTATATTAAGTCTGAGATATCTGTACCACAGAATAAATTTAACTCTCAAAGATACCACACTCTTGATGCTGGTACGCATATCTTTATCAACCAAATGTTTGTCATCACATGTTTCAGTATTGATCACAGCTGTTTCACTACATATATGTGGCATTATTGTGCTGTTTAATAAAACAAGACATTTAACAGTGCATCTCACACACACACACGCTGTTCTTAACTTTTGACTACCTTTGCAGTCTGATTTACATCTACTTGATTCCTGCTATAATAAATCAGCAAAATGTGCTGCTAATATACCCAACAGGACCCATCATTGCCTTGCTCTTCAAAAATTACACTGGCTTGAATTTCCCAATCTGTTATCACTCAATCAGCTCACCACTGCCCACTGTATTATAAATAAACCTGAAAACTGCCCTGCTCTCTCCAATCTAGTGTAACTAAATTGCAACCCCAGCACCCTTAGATCATCTGATAAACTTATACTCAAGGTTACAAAGTCCCATAATTACTTTGGTGACTCTTTGTTCCCCTACAAAGTAGTCAAACAGTGGAAGCTCATACCCCAGAATATTCTAAAAAACACAGATAGGCATAGCATCAAACAGCTCATAACATAATACCTTACTCAACAATGGCTATGTTCCTGTAATACTCCTGGCTAGTTTCTCATGCCATCAATCAAATGTTTCTTTTCTGCTATCGTCTCCTTGTTTTACATCTTCCAAATGAAAATACCACAATGGTTTATTTTAATTATGTATCTAATTAGTTTCATATTACTGTATGTAGTAAATCTTAGGAAATATAATGTTTTTTCCTTACATTCCTTTTTTTGTAAATTGTGACTGTAGGCAACTGGTAAACTTTTTGTATATTCTTTGTAAATTTTTGTAAAATGTTTGTATGTAATTTTTCTACTATTGTTATGGAGCTTTTCTCCCCGGGTGTTTGCTGAAAATGGACTACTTGCCCAGATGGACACTACCTGTTTAACAAATGTAAAATAAAATAAATAAAATAAATGAATAAAATAAAATGACAACAGTGGTGTGTTATACCAGTGATTGTTATGACAGACTTTAGTTTCATATTAAGATTTATAAAGTGAACAGTTCTTTTATATATGTTACAGTTACTGATATATGATGTTCTTCTTCTTCTTGATTTAATGAATTTCTGTTAAGGGTGCAGCTAATGTGACATCAACGTGTATATGCTAGAAGTGTGGTAGGGAAGAAAGTAGAATGCAGTGTTTTACATGTCTATTACCTACTACTTCCCTTAAGATTTTTTGTGTTTTGTAAAGGGACTTTAATTGGCATTTCTGTGTGAATGTATATTTTCACAGTTAATGTTAAATTGTGGAACATTTTCACAGTTATTTGAATGTTGGTATCCCACAATTCCACTGAAGTGGGTGGAGTTACATGATTATACATGCAAATTTTATGTTGATTAGTGTCCAGATTTTTGGGCAATTGTACCTACTTTTCATGGGCCTTTGTCCAGATTTTTGATATCTCCAGGTTCAGAGGTATGATTCATAATAGATCATTAGAATTAGTCTTGAGCATAATTTACTTCATTTCTTTAGCACTGCAAGGAGGTGGAACCTAACGATGACCAGACTCCAGCCCTGCCATGGTACTGTGGGACTCTCACCTACTAAAACACCCGCTAACACTCAGACAATTCTAGCTTGCTCGAGATCATATCCTTACCTTGCCATATAATAAACGGCATTGGTTCTCCAAACTGCTGTCAATCAGAATTGAACTCACCACTCATTGGTTTAACTCCCAACACCGCAACCCACTGCACCAAGCAGGACTCTTTGGATAGCTCTATGATCAACCAACTTTAGCTTGATCATTTTTTTGTCATGTTCTAGTTAGAATTCTTTTCGGGTTTTGATTTTTAGTTGCTAAAAATAGACAAAATCTGATAGTTTTTTATAGGTCTTTTGCTGCAGGTTATGTATGGTTTGTTTTACTTATTATTTGTGACTGTCTAACTATAAGAATGACTTTCTCCTTTTGGCTGCTCCTGTTAGGGGTCACTGCAGTAGATCATCATTCCGCAGAACAAGTGGCAGTAGAGTTTTACGGTATTGAGTTGACAGCCTGGTGCCCAACCTCCCTCAAAAGACACACACACCTAGGGCCATTTAGAATGTCCAATCCACCTGCAGCATGTCTTGGGAATGTGAGAGGAAACAGGATCACCCAGAGAAAACCATGCAAACACAGGGAGAACATCCACACAGAAGGCATCTCAGCCGAGAATCGAACAGGAAACCTCTTACTGGGAGGTGATAATACTAACTACTGCACCACTGTGCTGCCTGGATATAAAGTCTAGTCTGCTGGAGTTTTTCAACTGTTAAATGCCATTCATCATCAGTGTAACATTGTGTGTACAATTTTAATAAAACGCTTATATGCATGTGCTTACTTGTGTGAGTAAATCTCAATATTATAATTAATAAACTATACTTATGTAAAAGTAATGCTTCACTTTAGTTAGCAACTAGTAATAGTAATATATTAATATTACTTTTTTAGAAAAGTAATAAGTAATAGCAATATATTACGTTGCTGAAAAGTAACTAGTGATACTAACTTGTTACTTTTATAAGTAACTAAATTATGTTATAATCAGTGTTGTGCTGAAGTATTTCTTGCAAAATAAGACAACAGTGAAAGGCTTGTATCCAACCATAAAGAAAAAAAAAACAAAAATATAGTTAGTGTTTAGGAAAATCTGTCTTTTAAGTTCAAAATAGAATGGTTCTGTTACTTAAAAGCAGTAGCTATGTACCAAGGATATATCATTCAGCTGTAACTGTTTAGTGAGGAGTATGAAGAGACAATCTCTCTGTTGATAAGTTTAAAAACAAGATTACCTGCGACTAGACTGAATTCTAGAAACACCCTTCCTGTCACAGCTATATGTCCAATGGTCAATGGAAGATTCGGAAAGACAGAATCAAAATAAGTAAACATAGTGCAACATAGTGCAGCAACCTCCAAGCAGCAGACCCTGCGATACAACACTCACTTTGAAACAGATGCTGTTACATTTCACTTTACATCTCTCTAAAATATTACATATTTGCTGACAATGCGCACACATCATATGTTTCATTTTTTCACTAATAAACAGTATTTACAAATGTTTTTATTAGTTTGACACAGCTCTGGTACAGTGTATATTTTGCATGTTTTCTTTTGAATGTCAAATAACTTTTTCTCATTTTTTTGCAGTCTCTCTCTCTCTCTCTCTCTCTCAGTCAAACAAGTCAGTGTTTACCATCTTTACCTAATGTTTCTTAGCAAGGTTTTCTAAAAATGTTACCTGCAGACCATCATATAAAGATTAACAAGCACCTCCATTAGGAAGTTTTGTGTATCATTTCCCTTAATTAGTAATACTTTTATATTTGCAAATTTAGAGTGAGAGAAATTTCAATTTTTGTGTTTTTGTGTGTATATCTACATTTAGCTATTTGTCTGTCTATCTATTTAATAGATCTGGCGATAAACCAACTCTGTACATTATTGATGCATATTATATTTCTTACCCTAAGAAGAAATAAAGAAATGTGGATTATGGACTTCTACAAACTTCTATGGTCATTCAGGCATACTACGGTTCTTTGTAAACCTATCTCATTTACTTTCTGATGCCATCTCATAGTGTTACCTCATGTACAGTGTACATATTATGAACTGGGTAAAGTCATGCCATGCTACTGTGTGAAGCTACATTATGTAATGAGGGAAGCCATGTCATGCTAGTGTGTAAAGATATCTTGTATACTCTGTGAAACCATGTCATGCTTCTGTGTGAAGCCAATGTTATACAGTGTGCTAAGCTATGTCATGTGTCATGCATCAGGACTGGAAGTGAAGCTGTACATAGCAGAGCAGACCCTACATACCTTTCAGATTACAGTCATCTTTTAAATTAAAGTTAGGTATCCCATTAGTACATTAGTTATACAACATGTTTCTTTGAACTAATCTAAAGTAAGTTAATTTTTTTTGTATCAGTTCTATATACTTCCAACGATTGCTTCAAAATCATATTATAGTGGCTCCTGACACCGTGGCATTGCCGTCAGGGATTGAGATAAGTCAGGAACTGGTATAAAAGAAAGTAGTTTCTGTAGGCCTTACAGTTTTATCCTCTGATTCATATTACCAATTGGCCACTCAACAGTGACAGTATGTCTGAACTAAAGAAACCAGCGTCAGCTGTTCATGTCCATTCCACTAAACATGGCAAGAACTCAAATGATTTCAAATAACTTATACTATGACAGTGCCATCTGTTCTCATTAAAGACACCCAAATTCTAATTCTACAGGCCTATATTAAACAATTCTGCAATTGTAGGTAAATGTGCCAGCACTTTTGTTTGGCCTAGGATGAGCTCTTGCCCTGTTGCAGTTACCTACAAGCAGTCAACCTAAAAATCCTAAAGAAAAAAACCCACATTTTACATAATCTCATTTCTTCTGACACCCAAAGCTAAGCCAGCAATAAAAAAACATGTACTAATTCCATATATGGAATATTACCCACCCAGCTAACTATTCTGTTCATCACCAAGTTAGTATCTCCCAAAGTTTCCTAAACCACTTTTGTCATCTCAATCTATTTCGAGTACAACATTATTATTTTTAACAGAAAGAATTAGTTGACCTTGCATTACACTGCTTTAAATTCCTTACGCTGCTCTCTGAAATACAATCTCCTTAACCTAAATCATGCTCCAGATCTTGCCCATTCAATGGACCTTGCAATTTATCTGGCATAATCATCACACTCATTTTTCAAATCAAAATCTATTTTCTGTTGCCTGTCACAGAATACAAGCTTCAAAAAAAAGAAAAATATGGAGCTCAGCTGGCAGAAATCACTCGTCTTACATTTTAAATGTATCTGACTTCTCTTTTTTGAGTTCTAAACAGAAAAAAAAGAAGACCAAGAAAGGTCGTACTGCATTCAAGAATATATGTCTTCATTCAGTAATGAAGAATAGGATGCTTGACAGAATTGTCTGTACAAGTGTTTCTTCATGTGCTTGACAACTGATCTGTTGACCATTAACTGTTTTGTTCTGTTTCCCCATATCATTGATAAGCTGCAATAATTATTCTTGAACTGTAAGATTACAGTTTATGAAAGTGCTTTGTGCTCTCCAATAGGGCTTTACTCCTTCCAGCATGGATGGATATATTTTGAGGCAGTTAGTGATTCATAAAAATGTGTTTTAAATTTTGTTTCAGGAGGTGTTGCTAAGCTGCAATTTATTTTCTGGGGACTTTTTTGAGCATTCATGTGTGATGTGACTCAAGTTGGGACTGTGTTTCTTTACTGTCTATGACACCTACTTGGTGTGCTCTAGGAAAAATCAACTGAGGTGCCTTTGCACAGAGAAATTACTACAGAGGAGATCTTTCTTTGATGTTTTAACACTGTTGAACATTTTTTATTTTATTTTACATTTGTTGACCAGGATAGTCCTACTGGATGCATGTCCATTTTCAGCAGAGGCCTAGGGAGAAAAGCTCCAAGGGTAACCAGATACCAGCAATACATAATACCAGCATTACATAATACCAGCATTACATATTACAAACAGACTATTTACAGAGATTACATAAGTAAGCAAGTTAAACAAGTTCCACAGGTTAGAGTTAATCATGAGCACAAGTCAGAATTAAATTAAATTACACAGTAAACTGATTAACAGATTTTTACACATTCTAGAGAGAGTTAGCCAGGCTTGATACATTGACATAGCCAGTTAAGTGACAAATGTTGTTTGAGTCTAGTTTTAAATTGACCTAAGGTGGAAAGTAAGGTAATATCAGCTGGAAGACAGTTCCAGGATCTACTTACAGAGTTTGCAGAGAGAGAGTCACCCGCTGTGTTATTATTTTTGCTAGTCTGAATTAGTAGTTTGTTAGAGGATTGAAGCAGTCTAGGATTGTTATAGGGGGTGATAATATTTTTAAGTGCTGGAGTATTGTCCGGGTTATAGAGGATTTTATAGGCCATAATCAGTTGGTTATACTGGATTAGGCTGGGTAGTTCAAGCCACCCGAGCTGATTTAGATTGATGCAATGATGTGTCCTAAAAGGCAGCCCAGTGGCAAACCTGGCAATATGGTTGTAGCAAATTGAGAGTTTGTTAAGGACAGTCTTGTTTAAATTCGAGAGTAGAGGGGATGCAAACAGAAGGGTTGAAAGAAGGGGAGAGCGAGCTATGGCAATTTTAGCTGGAAGCGTTAAGAAGGCTTTTATTCTGTAAAGTGACCCTAGTTTTTTATTGATGGTTTTGATAGTTTGGTTAACATGTAGGTCGAATTTTAGATTATTGTCTATGACGACACCTAATAGTTTTGTAGAGGGGTCAGGGGTGATTATTGTGCCATCATTTGAATTTATGGTAAAGGTGAAAGCATTAGACCTACGTGTTGGTGAAAATAACAGCATTTTAGTTTTTTTGGGATTTAGGATCAGACGATGTTCAGAAAGCCAGTTTTCAATTGTATTAAAGGTGGTCTGGGTAGCTGACCATACCTCTACTGGAGATGTGGCTGAGCAAATCAGAGTAGAGTCATCAGCATATTGGATACAGCTGACTTTTGGGATGACAGTATAAAGGTCGTTAATGAAGATGGAGAAGAGCAAGGGCCCTAGTATAGAGCCTTGTGGTACTCCAAGAGTGTTAGGTAGAAGGTTAGAGAGGTTGTTCTGCCAGAGGACAGCCTGCTGTCGATCATTCAGGTAGGATTGAAACCATTGGAGGGCCGAATGTTTGCAGGGTGTGGATTAAAAGTTGGTGATCAACCATATCGAATGCCTTGGAAAGATCCAAGAAGAGGGCTGAGGATATAATATATAATTATTGTTGTGATTATGGTTTATGGTGTTGGTAAAGGCTAGGAGGGCTGAAATAGTGCTGTGATGAGGACGGAAGCCATGCTGAGTGTCTGCCATAAGGTGATTCTGGATTAGGTGGTGCATGAGATGTCTATGAATACATTTTTCCAAAATCTTTGCAAGTGGAGAGAATATAGCTATTGGACTATAATTGGAAAAGTCAGTAGAGCTGCCTCCTTTGTGAAGTGGGATTACATAGGATATTTTCCACATGGTGGGAATTTTAGCTTCTACTATGGTTCGATTGATTAGTATCGAGACGGGGTAAGCAATAGCATCAGCTGATTTTTGTAGGTACTCAGCAGGGAGTTGATCAGCAGAAAGTGTAGTGGGTTTTAATTTTTTGATCAAGGTACGGATAAGTGAAGTGGCGACTGGTTGGAAGGGGAATGCGAGTAGGTTTCTAGGGGTGCTACTTTCAGGACCAGGGGAGCTAGGAGGTAGTTGGCTAGCTAGGGCTTGAATTGTCTCAGTAAGGAATTGGTTAAAACTGTCAGAAACATCTTCAGGGATTTTATCAATAGTAGCAGCAGGGATTGGGGTTGAAGTTTGTCCAGGATGTAGTAGATTATTTAAACCTGCCCAAAACTTCTGAGGGTTATTTTGATTTACTGTCTGTAAATTACAGTAGTATTGTTTTTTGTCTTGTAAAATTTATTTTTTGGTTTCGTTCTTGGATTGCCTGTATTTAATGTGATCATGAGGGTCTTTAGAAGAATGCCATAAAACCCATGCTTTGTTTCTTAGGGTAATTTTGAGTTTAGACTCTTTAGAAAGCCATGGTGTAGTTTTTGCCTTGGTTCTCTTTGAACGAACAGGTGCATGCAAATCAAGGATCTCAAGGAATTTGTTGTTAAAGTATGCTACTGCTTCCTCTAAGGGGAGGTGTTTTAGAATAGACCAATTACATGAGTTTAGTTCTTGTTGGAATTTGGCAGGGTCAAAGTTTTTATTGTTTCTAATCTTTTTGAGTAAGGGTTGTTGGGAATTAATGGTTTTGTGCTTAATTACATATGTGAGAAGGTGATCGCTTAGGCCATCAAGGAGGGTACCAGAGGTGTACAGTTGGGGGTGACTATTTATGAGTACCCAGTCAAGTATGCTTTCTTTTTGGTTGGGTTTACCTATCCTGGTAGGGGTGGATATAATTTGTGTAAATGCATGCAGGTTAATATGGGTGGTTGGGGATTCTGAGGAACAGGTGCCCCAGTCCATGTTAAAGTCTCCAAGTAGTAGGGTTTCTTGTGGGTAGTGACATGATAGCCAGTGCAGGATATCTTCAAGTATAGATATATTGTTACCTGGGGGAATGTACATACAGATGATATTAATGCATTTATTTTTATTAAGTTGCAATTTGGTGGCAAGAATCTCTGAGTTATTAATCTGAGGTGGTTGTATTACATCTATGGTGACATTCAACTCAGATTTATAGAGTACAGCTACCCCATCCCCCATTCCTCGAAGCACAATCCAGCCTGTGTATGTTGTACCTAGGTGGTAACACTTCATTGTCTTTAGTGTTAGGCTGTAACCAGGTTTCAGATAAACAGAGAATCTCAGGGGAATGGACATCCAGAAGTGCATGCAATTCATGTACCTTGTTATTAATGCTTCTAATATTGAGATGACAGGCTAGGAGAGAGTTAGTTGGCTTATTAATTGTAGGTTTGTAGCTTAGTTTGCAAGTAGAGGGGGTATGTGTATCTGAAGAGGGTGGGCCAGGGTTGGGGTGAATATCACCACCAAGTATTAGGTTGAGTCTATACTTGGTGATGAACTTCAGGAATTTGTTTATTAGTTTGTGGTAGTGTTTGGATCTAGAGCTAATGTGCCTGGGGTTGAGATGTTGATAGACTGAACAAGATGTTGGATAGGATCTGGTACTGTAAGTTTGGTGGAAGGATTTACAGCTGGGGTGATAGTATGGCCTTTTGGGACCTGAAATCCCGTGAGAAACATCACCATATCTGCTGTATACCCTGTATACTATCCACTCTCTATTCAACCTTTACATCTTTTTCCCCACACTTGAGCTGTGGCACTTGCCTTAAATATAGAGTTTTGTAGTCTGTGTACTTGGGTAGGGGTTCTATTCTCTCTGCAGTCAACTGGGGAGTGTGTGTGTATGTGTGCACTTGTTTGACATTACCGCAAGCGTTTTACACCAACATGTGGGACACTGTTATGGCCTCCCAGGCCAAGGACAACCACAAAGAATTCTTTAGCTATGTCCACAACCTCAAAGACAATGCACAATTGTGTGCAGAGTTTATTGTAAATGGAACCACTTGTACTGATCCAGAAGATGTATGTTAGAAAAATATGTATTCACATATAAGCTGCTAGAAAAATATGTATTCACATATAAGCTGCTAGAAAAATATGTATTCACATATAAGCTGCTAGAAAAATATGTATTCACATATAAGCTGTTAGGGAAACATGTATTCAAACATTCAGACATATATAAGTTGTGTGGTCAGATATATATAAATGAACTTGAACATATATGAAGTGCAAAGATTGAAAAATAGAATAATATGTAATGCATTTAATTCTGTTTTACTAGAATGTTAGTAGAAATAAACTTGCTTGAAGCATAAGCTGCAGTGTGATTAGAAACTTGGCCTTGGCAGTTACCAGCTCGGCTAGCGTATGTCTGTCAGTAAAGATTATTTTGCAAAGTTAGAAAATAATGAATCTGTGTGCATGTGTATCTCTTTCTGCTTCTACCAGAAGAATAGCCTTGTGCGCACTATCAGAGATAACGTCCAGCTGGTGAACAGAGAGACAAAGAAATGTATTAAAGAGACATTCATCCATTGTATTCGAGCTAATCTAAGAGCCTTGAATTGGCTACATCCTCGGAAGGGCATTGTGACTGACCAGGTGCTTTGCAAGGCTGTAATATTCTCATGGGAAAGTAACTTTTCAAAAATTGTAATATCAGCATTTTTCTTATGAATGGTCATGATGTAAAGACCCTGTCACTGACCACGTCAGTGAGGTGGGCAAAAGCTGATTGTAAAACATATAAAATGTCAGGTGTTTCCTGAATAAAGTTAGACAAAATTCTGTACAAGTTTGTGTATGGTTTTTTGCCTCCTAATGTACATTAGAGTATATGTATAGTAGATACCTGAGAAACCTGCATTACTGTTTGTTATTGACTGTCATTTTAAAATGCCAAATGATTTTTACAGTCTGATTTTAACAATTTATCTAACATTTTGGTCCTAATCGTGCCGGAATTCCCTTGGTAAGCTGCAGGTCAGAGTATATAGGTGGCACTGAAACCTGCGCAGAAGAAGGAAAGACCTCTGACTGAATTGTCGTACGTAAAGAGGCTGTCCACTTGTCTGATCTGTGGCCGAAAAGCGGAAAACTGGATCCTAAAAAGAAGCATAACAGTAAGCGGGAGGCTCGGGTAAGCAGAATTCCCCTCTTTGTCTTTGTTTTAGATCAGGGACCAGGTTACACTGTGCTATTGTTAAGATTTGTGATAGCAGGGAGAGAGGTAGTCGAAGTATTGTATCTTGAGTCATAGATCAGGGAATAAACAAAGCAAAGTAAAACAGTCATTCTAGACACTACTGTGGATACGGGGAATAAGATACCACGTGGTACAAGAGAAAGGGTTACGTAACAGTTCTTTTTTTTTGAAGAGACATGGGAAATGAATGCACTAAAGGGTCACGTGACCCGCCCCTAACAGAAGACGCAAAGTATATGCAATTGCAAAGAGCAGATAATGTGAGACATTTTTCAAAATGGGTCAATAAGTATGAATTTGATGGTAAATTAGATAAAATATCACTAGTAAAACTTTTGAAACAGTTAAAATCTGACGCAGAGGGTCAGGCAAAAAAACAACGACAGTTGGGCGTTCCTCAAGCACATAGGTGGATTGAGGAAGTGAACCGAAGGGAACAGAAAAATAAGAATGCAAAAGCATTATTTTTAGATAAAGAGGATAATAATACAGTAGTAGCATCGGCCCCTCCCCCACCACCTCCTCCGATGCCTTACTTAGAATATGAAGCGGGAGGGCGGGCTGGACCCCCCCCACGTTATCCGGAGACAACAGGGGTATTCAGACAACCATTTGTAAGAGAACCTATTGAAACTAGATCCCGAACACGTCAAACACTTATAGATGTTCAACCAAGCGGAAATTCATTAGATGAGAGTGAGGAAATCTGTCCATTAATTGAAGTACCAAACCCACAGGCAGGACAGGAGGGCCAGGCCTCAACTCTCTTAGTGTATAGACCGTGGACACCGGAAGATATCCGGAAAGCTACAGAGGGAATTCCCCATCCAAAAGTTAACTTTGAGAAATTTGTACAAGATTTACAGGGTATGAGATTGAGTTACCACCTGAATGGGGAAGAGGTAGAAACAGTAATTAGACAAATTTTAGGTCCGGACTGGCACATGATTTGTGGCGCCTGGAATGCCCGTGACGCGCAACTCAGGCCACTCCTACATAGTGACGCAGAACTAGATACTAGATTGAAGGGTCTTACAGACCGAATTACTGAGAAATGGAAACCTAGAGCAGATTGGACTTGTATTAACCAATGCGTGCAACAAGATAATGAAACAGTAGACGCATACTATGGTAGATTATTAGAATGTTTCAATAACCATAGTGGTATGACTATTCCTGAAAATCAAAAAAATGATAGCTCATATGAACAACAGTTGAAGAATGCATTTTTAAAAGGATGCATTGCCCCTATCAACAGCTTCGTCACGAAGCATATGATAGATCACCGAACGAGTAGGCTCCAAGCCTTGTTAGAGTATGCTAGGCATGCCGAAAAACATTTTAACAGTAAAAAGAAAAAGAAAACGCAGGTCTTCACAGCTGAAGACAGTGCGGAAATTTTTGTAGTACAAACAGCCAAAAAGGGTAAGCGAAATGCTCAGGGTAACAAACGTTCTGACAGAAACTCAGAGTTCTATGAGGACAGGAAAAAAAGAGGTGAGTGCTTCAATTGCGGTAAGAAGGGACATTTGGCAAGGGATTGCAGGAGTAAGGCACCTGTGGAAAAAAAGGATAAGGAAGATGAGGATTGACTAGATGGCAGTTATACTGCTCGACAGTCGCTAGGAGAGACTAATGAACAGGGAAATAATGTAAATACCTTAGAAGAAACAAATGACATGCAACCGGATGTAGAAGTTGGGGAAAGTGAAATTTTGGACTTGGCACTACTGAGCTTGGAGCTCTATTTAGCAGACACTAAACCGGAAGTTACACTTCTGGTGGAAGGGAGAGAAGTCAAATTTTTGTGTGATTCAGGAGCATCACGAACTTTGATACACCCTTCAAAGTTACCGGAACATTCTGAGTCACCCGATTATATATTAGTGAAAGCAGCAAACGGACAACTGTACAGGGAACCACTTTCCCATGATATAGCAATAACTGACCCTGTCTCGGGTATAACCCAGAGAAGTAAAATAGTACTTTCTGCCAAATGCCCCATGAACTTATTAGGAAGAGATCTCATGCAACTTTTTGGCATAGCAGTAGTCCCTACCATGAAAGGTATGGAGGCACAGAGACAAACTGATGCTTTTGTGGTACGATCGGAGGGTGAGGCCTATTATTGGTACAGCCAGGACCTGGTTACAACCGGTCCAGGGGCAGTGACCAAGGAACTGATGAATGTAGCCACCAGCAAGATGCTTCCCCTCGATGTTGATCAACAACATTTGTTACACTGTACCCTATATTATTGCAACACATCAGGGCCTGATAAAGAATATGAACAAAAATTGTTCAGGAATCCCGCAAATAGATTAATACTACGGACTTTATACTGGGACACTGAGGGCAATAGTGTGGTGAGTTGTTCATTACCTCAGGAGTTCTTGGAATTATACAGATCCAATAAACTACCGCATGTTAGCCTAACCAAAAACAGGAATGTTAGGTGGGTAGACTTGGGTGACAAAGTGACAAGATGGGAGAAACTGACTGACTTAGAGTTATCGGACCTAGGAGTACAGAAACAGAAACTAAATTGGTTAACGCAAGCACGCCCAGCTGTACACTTACAACAGAGTGAAGACAGCTGATTGGCGTTCTTGATAGAAGAAGAAGAAAAAGCCTTGAGTAAAATACCAAATATTCTTTGGTCAACAGGGAAATCGGATGTAGGGCTTATTCGAACGGCAGGGCCAGTAATTATTACACCAAAATCGGCCTTTAGACCAAGAAAAAGACAATATCCTTTGAGCAAGGATGCGGAACAGGGAATCAAACCTATCATAATGGCATTACTTAAGAAAGGGATACTGGTAGAATCCTTGGATTCACCATGTAATACTCCTCTGTTTCCTGTTAAAAAAGCAAACGGGGAATGGCGGATGGTACAAGATTTACAGGCCGTAAATGATGCGGTAATACCAAGGGCACCTACGGTGCCAGACCCACATACCTTGTTAAATGATTTGAAGCCGCAACAAAAATATTTCACCGTGGTAGACATTAGCAATGCGTTTTTCTCAATACCTATACACCCTGACAGCCAGCATTGGTTTGCATTTACATTTCAGGGCAAAAGGTATACGTACACCCGACTACCACAGGGATATAGTAAAAGTCCAACAATATTTGCACAAGAGATGGCTAGCAACCTGGCGGGATTTTCTCCACCAGGGGGCAGTCAAGTATTACTTTATGTAGATGACATCTTGCTTGCAGCCCCTACCCAGCAGCAATGTAGGGAAGACACAATAGCATTGTTGAAATTTTGGCTGAGCAAGGGCATAAAGTGAATAAACACAAATTGCAACTTTGGAAAGAGCAGGTTAAATACCTGGGATATGTGATATCCAAAGAAGGTAGAACATTAGATGAAGATAGGAAAACAGCAATCTTACAAGCACCTAAACCAACTACCAAAAGGGAAATGATGTCCTTCTTGGGAACGACTAATTTTGTCGAAGTTGGATACGGATTATGCTTTGGAAACGGCTCCATTGGCTGATTTAATATTTAAAACACCAATGGCAGCACAAGAAACACTGCATTGGACATCGGAAGCAGAAGCAGCTTTTTGCAGACTAAAGCAACTGGTAGTTTCATCGTTAGTTTTAGGGCTTCCGAATTACCATAAGAGATTTTTCCAGACTGTAGATTGTAGGCGGGGATATATGACGTCAGTACTGACGCAACAACATGGCAGCAAGCAACGCCCCATAGCTTACTATTCATCACAGTTAGACCCGGTGGCACGATCATTGCCACCCTGTGTGCAAGCAGTTGTTGCAGCAGCTATGGCAGTGCAAGCTTCGGCCTCAGTGGTATTGTTTCATCCTCTCACGTTGAGAGTACCTCATGCAGTTGCGATAATTTTACTGCAAGAAAAAATAGCATTTTTGTCCCCTGCCAGACATCTTTCTTGTATGACCATACTGTTGAGTCAACCTCACATGACGATTGAACGATGCACAACATTAAATCCATCGACATTACTTCCGATTCCTGTAGATGGCACACCACACAGTTGCCTACAGGAAATGGAACAAATAACCACACTCAGACAAGATCTCACTGATGTACCTTTAGCCGATGCAGAGGTGACATTTTATGTGGACGGATCTTGTAGACGAGGACCTACAGGAAAGAACCTAGTGGGTTATGCAGTAGTGACAGATAATGAAATCATAGAAGCACAACCCCTGCAACATAACCTGTCTGCTCAAGCAGCAGAATTGATAGCTTTGACACGTGCTTGCACTCTAGCGAAAGACAAATGTGTTAACATATATACTGACAGCCAGTATGCTTTCTCTACAGTGCATGTCTTTGCACAACAGTGGAAGAACAGGGGAATGATAACATCTACTGGCAAACCGATTAATCATGCACAATTGATTTTGAACCTGTTAGATTCTATTCAGTTACCCACTAGAATAGCTATTTGTAAATGTGCAGCCAATACCAAACAACAAGACAAAATTTCAAAGGGAATGCTCGGGCTGATGCAGCTGCAAAGCAAGCTGCCTCAGACCTAGAAACTGTGTTTTCAAATGAAGAACTACAACCTTCTGAGACTCTAGATTTAGAAATGTTAAAAACAATGCAGACATTAGCTACAAAAGCAGAAAAGCAAAAGTGGATAAAACGAGGAGCAATCCTTGAAGAGGGACTGTACATCTCCAAAGAGAAAAAGCCAATATTGCCATCTAATTTATTTAGATATGCAGCTTTGTTGAGTCATGGGCAGAGCCATGTCTCAACAGGGGGGATGGTACAGTTAGTTAACAAAACATTCCAAACATACGGATTCTGAATTATACACAAAAATTCTGTGCAACATGTCATATTTGTAGCAAACATCATGCACAGGAGCATTTAAACCAAGCGAGGGAACTTTCCGACACCACCTATCCGTTCCATACTATTTGTATGGATTTCATAGAACTGAATAAATGTGAAGGGAAAAAATACTGTTTAGTGATCATAGATATGTTCTCAAAATGGGTAGAAGCTTTTCCAACCAGGAATCTGGATGCAGCAACAGTAGCAAAAGCCTTAGTGAAAGAAATCATTCCTAGATTTGGCATACGGGAAAGAATTTATAGTGACAATGGAACACATTTTGTTAATCAGACAATACACCAGCTTGGGAGATTCTTTGGGATTTCTTTGAAGAACCATTGTGCCTATCACCCCCAGTCAGCAGGACTGGTGGAGAGGTACAATGGAATTTTGAAAAACAAGTTGAGAAAATTGATGAGTGAGACTCAAAAGACTTGGATTTGCTGTCTGCCTTTAGCACTGCTGAGCATGAGAACTGTTCCAAATGTAAGGGGTTTGACCCCTTTTGAGGTAGTATTTGGAAGAGCATATTGTGTGCCACAATGGAAGGCCCTCATGCCTGCAGAGCTGGAGGCCGATAGCTCATTAGCTAGTTATATGAAGAAATTGTTAACAAATAAGACTGTTTTGCAGTTGAACTCTTTTTCAGACAAAAAAGAAACAAAACCGGAGGCCGTGCTGACCCCGGGGTCCTGGATCTGGCTGAAAGTCATCAAACGAAAGAACTGGGCGAGTCCAAAGTGGGAAGGTCCGTACCAGGTACTATTGGCAACACCTACTGCAGTAAAAATTGCTGAGAGATCATCTTGGGTTCATTTGACGCACTGTAAACCACTTAAAGAGTTTAAGTTGGACAAACATTTTTTAACTGACATACCACAGAAACAGGATGGCCAGAGGCAGGGTGAATAAAAATGCAAAACAACCCCAAAGACATTGGTTCACTGGCCTACTGATCATACATTTATTAACCATGTTTGTAGTGACCTTTTTGTTGTTATGGTTTTTCTTGCGTATAACTACAGAAGTGAAATTGATAAAACGTGATGATGAACTGGCTATAGACTGGCACCCGAACTTCAACACATACCTGGCTATGAAACGAGTCTATGTAGAAACTATGAATGTTTCGAATTGCTGGGTTTGTACTGCAATACCCACAGCATATGGAGGACTTTTAATGTCTGCTGTCCCCCTGGGGATAAATGAAACTTGGGAAAACCTATTATTTGACACGGGTACTGTGAGATCACAAGACAAAGTGGCATTATATTTACCCGTTACTCAGAAAGGAATTGTTTGCTTTGTTAAAAATGATACACTCCAGGTTGGTTGGAGTAATTGTAACATAACTGTGTCTTACAAATGTTATATAAAACCTGTAGACCAAGGTACTAGTTGTAGCTCGAACTATGGTTCGTATTTAAGCCTGATGAAAACAACATTGAGAGATGTGCAAAAAACTCCTGAAATATATAGACAATTATCTGTTATAGATAAAAAAATGTTTCATTCAGGGTTAACCCGCATCAGTACTAAAGTAGAAAACTGTTATTTTGTTTGTGGGAAAAAGGCCTATAAATGGTTACCTGAGAACTGGTCCGGCAGTTGTTTTTTGGGTTATCTGGTTCCAGCCATAAGACATACTGCAGAATTGCCCCTGGGTAAAATACGCAATGTGAGAAATGCAGCTCAGCAAGCCAAGAATACAGTCAAAAAACCTGCTAATCCAGTGGGTAAGATTGAAGCAAGCTGGAAGGATCATTCGGCTGTGAAGGACAAAGAAAAACTAACCCATATGGACTTGAGTGACAGTGTTATATCCTGGGCTGGAATATTCCCAGCCTACGGAGCAGTCAAATCGATTTGGGAACTGAGGAAATTGTCAAAACTCCTCGAAGTAATGAGCAATGCGACTTTTTCCGCTCTTGAACTTCTGACTGATGAAATGAATGCAATGAGAACAGTCGTACTACAGAACCGAATGGCTCTCGACTTCACCCTAGCGGCGAGAGGTGGTACGTGCGCGCTTATCAAAGAAGAATGCTGTGCGTACATTCCAGACAACCAACATGAAATCAATGATCACCTGGAGGTAATACAGCAGGTGTCAGCAATGGCAGAACCAGGCCCAAACCCACTGACAAACTTTTTCCAGAATCTATTTGGGGGGTGGGGGTCGGTCCTTATGAATATTCTGATTGCAATTTGTGTAGTACTGCTCATAATTGGAGCATGTGTCTGCTGCGGGATACCCTGTATGAAAAAATTAGTTAAAGACCTAGTTGACATATCAGTAACTGAAACTATGTACCAAGACATGGAATTGAATTTGTTGATACCAAGCGAAAGCCTATCTGAAATATAAAACCAATGACTTACTTAGCTGAAAGTCCTTGAAAGGAAAAGCTAAGAAATGAAATGATGTTGTTTATGTTTCAAATAGAATGAAATGCATTAACAGGAGGGAGAATGTTAGAAAAATATGTATTCACATATAAGCTGCTAGAAAAATATGTATTCACATATAAGCTGCTAGAAAAATATGTATTCACATATAAGCTGCTAGAAAAATATGTATTCACATATAAGCTGCTAGAAAAATATGTATTCACATATAAGCTGTTAGGAAACATGTATTCAAACATTCAGACATATATAAGTTGTGTGGTCAGATATATATAAATGAACTTGAACATATATGAAGTGCAAAGATTGAAAAATAGAATAATATGTAATGCATTTAATTCTGTTTTACTAGAATGTTAGTAGAAATAAACTTGCTTGAAGCATAAGCTGCAGTGTGATTAGAAACTTGGCCTTGGCAGTTACCAGCTCGGCTGGCGTATGTCTGTCAGTAAAGATTATTTTGCAAAGTTAGAAAATAATGAATCTGTGTGCATGTGTATCTCTTTCTGCTTCTACCAGAAGAATAGCCTTGTCGCACTATCAGAGATAACGTCCAGCTGGTGAACAGAGAGACAAAGAAATGTATTAAAGAGACATTCATCCATTGTATTCGAGCTAATCTAAGAGCCTTGAATTGGCTACATCCTCGGAAGGGCATTGTGACTGACCAGGTGCTTTGCAAGGCTGTAATATTCTCATGGGAAAGTAACTTTTCAAAATTGTAATATCAGCATTTTTCTTATGAATGGTCATGATGTAAAGACCCTGTCACTGACCACGTCAGTGAGGTGGGCAAAAGCTGATTGTAAAACATATAAAATGTCAGGTGTTTCCTGAATAAAGTTAGACAAAATTCTGTACAAGTTTGTGTATGGTTTTTTGCCTCCTAATGTACATTAGAGTATATGTATAGTAGATACCTGAGAAACCTGCATTACTGTTTGTTATTGACTGTCATTTTAAAATGCCAAATGATTTTTACAGTCTGATTTTAACAATTTATCTAACAATGTAGCAAACTACTGACCAATAAATTCAACTCCAACTTCACCCCTCTTTCCCCGCAAACTTCCTTCAGGAAATACCATCAAATATAACTCCCCCTGCTATCACAAGGAACAACTCCTTAACACTTTCTCTCTAATGTCAAGAACACTGGATCAATGGGCCCAGACAATATCCCAAGATGCCTTCTAAATAGTATGAAGCATGACCTATCATGCCCTCTGAAACTGCTATTTAACCTCCAAAGAGGCTTCATACTTTATGAATTGAGAACAGCACAAAGGTGGGCCATCTACAGACCCATATGTCTCACTAGTCTTATATGTAAAATCATGGAAAGAATCATCATGGAAATGATCAACAGTGATATAGTAAACCTCCAGACACTAGACCCAACCCAGTTTGGTTTGGTCAAGGGCAGGTCATGCCTGTTCAACCTGGTGGACTTCTTTGAGGAGGTCGCCAAAGCAATGGATGAGGGCAAAATGGTTCACAATGCCTACCTTGACCTCGCCAATGTATTTGACACAACATCCCACTTGGGCATTGTCAACAAACTCGTGAGGCTAGGTTCAAAACCACATGTCACCCAGTGGATAGCCAACTGGCTCACAGACAGGACCCAGGAAGTTAGAACTGAGGTATCCTCCTCTACAAAGAGGCCAGTCACAACTGGATTCCCTAAGGGATTGGTCCTTGGACCATTCCTTTTTGGCATTTACTTCTCTGAGGTCAAGGCCAATGTCAATGGTCTCTGACTGACTAAATTTGCAGATGATTGCAAATTAGGAGCTGTCATTGAATCCCACACTGACACAAATGTTCACTAGGATGGGATGACACAGACAAAAAACTGGTGTCAGAGCCATGGACTAAAATTAAATGCCAAGAAATGCATAATAGTATTCTTCGTGAGTTGACTCAGTAGTCAGGGACTTGGGGGCACACACAGACAGTAATCTAGCCTTTGACAATCACATGTCTACAGTAGTGAGGAAATAATTCTAAGCTGTGCAACTTATAAACAAAGGTATGGCATCTAAGTAAAAGGAAGTCATTTTTCCACTAAATTTGGTATTCATCCCACCTGTCTGAGTATAGTGCCCCCTTTGGTATGTACGTAACCAGGCATATACAACAACTGGAATGTCCACAGAGGTTCCTCGCTAAAAGAATACAGGGTCTAAGTAAAATATCCTATGCAGACCGCTTGAAGGCCCTATCCCTGTATTTTGTCTCCTACAGGCTTTTGAGGGGAGATCTCTGTCTGGAATACAGGGCATTGTTAGACCCCACTCTGATGGACCTCCTGTATATCCACAGATCAAATAGCACCAGAATTACTCACTCTAAAGACTTATACCTTGCCTGTGATATCAACTACCCTGTCTCTGGAACAGCCTCTCCCATCCATGTGGAGCAGAGTTCCTCCCTAACCCAATTCAAGTGCATCTTGGACAATTGGATGGGGAACACAAGATTCATCCCTGGTTTGGCACCTATGTCTCTAATGGACACAAGCAACCTGTACATGGTTCATGTCCCAGGCCCCTGGTTGCAAATGTTTCATCTCCCAAGCCCCTATCAAGGGTATCAGAACTTGTCAGATATTTGTGATGCATGGCTAGGCTTAAAAAGGCCCTTGTGGTCATTATCCTAGCAAACGCCTATGAACTTCCTTGGGGTTATGACTCAAAACAACACCTATCAATGTTAATCATATCAGTCAGTTCCTAGCAAAAATAAAGTAAAATAATGTTTGCATACACCTGGTTTGGAGCCTTTCACTGAGCAAAAAACTGACTCATCAATATGGTAAATGATGAAATTAAAACAATTTAAAAATTAAATCACAATATGTCATACTTGAATCCACTTAAAGGCAACTGAAGTTTGTCTGTTATGCAACTATGTTTACATCAAAGGCACTAACTCAATGAGCAATATATGCCTCTACTTGGTTAATGGTGAGAGCATTTTAGCATGCAATAGTAATGTTGGCTTCCAGTCTGCTGTAGTTGAAAATAA
The DNA here is from genome assembly GCF_019279795.1 of Protopterus annectens. Lineage (NCBI taxonomy): Eukaryota > Metazoa > Chordata > Ceratodontiformes > Protopteridae > Protopterus > Protopterus annectens. The sequence continues at coordinate 382,923,966 of NC_056749.1, forward strand.
CTGATGTAGTAGCACATAAAAATAAACAGTTTCAGGGCAAGACATAGCCAACTTTTTAAAACTGGCCACAGAGTATAATGAAAAAAGAGAACAACTTTAAATCATGAAACAAATGTAGCCAGTAGGATTTCACATAGCAATGGTCATATGTATCCTATTCTTTTTTCAATTTCAAGATAAAAACGTAATGTTCAAGGAAGGCAATTCCACCTAACCCCTAAAGCTACTCTTGTGAAGGAATGAATGAGATACATCTTATAAAAACTCAGCGACACAGACAGGGCAACTGTTGCAAACCCTCTAAATGGTACAAACCTAGTTTTTCATTTAAAACATCACATGTTTTATAAAGCTATAAACAAGAACCAAAAATAACTGCAGGACAGAACATATTAATGCCTGTACTAGTAATGGTGTTTGAGAAATGTCCCAACTATGTAAAGTAACCTTAATATTTTAATTCTGTCTAGTTTCACATGACAGTCTTGGAAATATTATTTAGTTAAAGCATCTCTGGATCAGGAAGATAAAGTAAAGGCTTGCTTCTGCAAACCTGGAATTTGGTCCAGCCAGCATTTCTTCTGCACTTTTGGAGAATGCCATTCAAGTGAAACTTGTTTCTACCTCTACTTGTGCTTACTTTTGTAGTCTGTATGGAAGTCATAATGTCAACACAGTATAGCTCATAAATAGACCTATGAAATGCATCATTTCATTTTATGTTATTTGGATGATAAATCCTCTACCATTGTTACTGACTCAGTGAGGTTAATCTGCAATGCATCATTTTCTTTTATGTTATTTGGATGATAAATCCTCTACCATCGTTACTGACTCAGTAAGGTTAATCTGCAATGCATCATTTCATTTTATGTTATTTGGATGATAAATCCTCTACCATTGTTACTGACTCAGTAAGGTTAATCTGCGATGCATCATTTCATTTTATGTTATTTGGATGATAAATCCTCTACCATCGTTAATGACTCAGTGAGGTTAATCTGCAATGCATCATTTCCTTTTATGTTATTTGGATGATAAATCCTCTACCATCGTTACTGACTCTGTAAAGTTAATCTGCAATGCATCATTTCCTTTTATGTTATTTGGATGATAAATCCTCTACCATCATTACTGACTCAGTGAGGTTAATCTGCAATGCATCATTTCCTTTTATGTTATTTGGATGATAAATCCTCTACCATCGTTACTGACTCAGTAAGGTTAATCTGCAATGCATCATTTCCTTTTATGTTATTTGGATGATAAATCCTCTACCATTGTTACTGACTCAGTGAGGTTAATCTGCAATGCATCATTTCCTTTTATGTTATTTGGATGATAAACCCTCTACCATCGTTACGGACTCAGTGGGGTTAATCTGCAATGCATCATTTCCTTTTATGTTATTTGGATGATAAATCCTCTCCCATCGTTACTGACTCAGTGAGGTCAATCTGCTGTCCGCTAGGCTTTTTTGGTTTGATGGCCTTAAAATGTTTTGCAGGTAATAGCATTGTAAGTGACCTGCTGCTCCAGTAGTTTAAAACGCATCATAAATAAAAACACACTTCAAATGTATGCAAATTCACAAGGCACATTATCTGCTATGTTTAATGTGCAAAAAGTTAAAGGTTTACTACCACTTGATAAGTGAAAGATATGTTGCTAAAATTAATCTACATATTTCTGAATCAAGTTGAAATAAGTCCCTAGTTTTTTTAATGCTTTACTAACAACAGAGTAAAATTCACTATGCTTCACCCAGCATGAAAATGAGATTTCAAAATTGCTGCCAACTAAAAGAGCAAAAGCATATAGAAAAAAAGTATTTTCCTTAATGGGCTTTGGAGAGGAAGGTACATACTTGGAAGCTGTTGTATCTTCTTGTCACAGCATACATCCTCTCTTACAGGGAATAAGAAAAGTTAATTGAATTTCTTTCCCCATATTCCATTTCAACATGACATAAGAAGTGGAACAACTTTAAACCTTCAGGATTACAGAAGCTGGTGAACTGAAACAAAATTGTTTTGCTAGGAGAGAAAGTATTTGCAACTTCCTTTAGTGGCTATTCATTCAACTCCTAACAATTATTGTTTTAAAGCAGATGTCCAAAGTTTGTTTTAACAAGCGATACCTAATGCAAATGCAGAAGGAAGCTTAATACCTGAAAAATTCAAACTATTGCGAAAGAGAAGCCTTTTATATAGTCCATCACAGACTAAAATGGAAAGCGATTACTATATACTACTGCACCAAGAAAGAGAAGCCTCACATAAGCCACATTCCATGCCTAAGGCTAGTAATAGCAACACATTGTCAGACACATCATCTGTGCAATGTTTGGAGACATACACGCCTTGATTATAAGTAAGCATTTTGTATTCCCATTTAGATGCTACTACTTTTAACAAATAATTCTGATGAGTATTTTAACACTTTTTTAAAGACTACTGTAAAAACTTTCTACATAGCAAACTGGCTCCTAATTCCACTGGACAAAATTACTTGTGTAGTGTTCTCATTTTATGACATTTTAAAGGGTCAAAGACATATACAGAATACAGATTAGTAGCAAAGTTGTGAAATACTGTTTTTGTTACTTAGACAGGAAGTCTACAAAAAGTCAACAAAAAATTCAAGGCAAAAATCAAACTATTTACATGATGCTTGAAGAAATTGTTACTACTTTTAAATGCTGACTTAGGAATAAGCTCAGGAGGAAAGAAATATATGGAAAAAACAGAGACTTAACATTTTAATAACATTTATCTTTGTCCTTTCTTCGGTTTTATTTTTTTTTTTATTTTTTTTTCCTTTCATAGATATTTCTCACATAACTAATGTACTTTAATTTGAATAATAGGAATTTCAGTAATACATTTAAATAAAATGCAAGAAGTTTCAAAAACAAGTATAGGTTGTAGTGGGTAACCTTTTAACTTTAGCGTTTGCAGAAAGACAAAGAATTGCAAATGCTCAATTCTGAGCTATGATTACAATACATTTATTTCTATACTAGCAAGGAAAATAACTAAGCTTTTGCCATTTTGGTTTTGTGAAGGGGTGACAAACATTTGACAACATTAACAGAATGATGGTCTACAGGGAAGCAGAGAGCAAGAAAACATTACTATTGTTGGTTGGTCTAAATTAAGAAAGAGCAATTGATAGACTTAGCTGGGATTTTATAAATAGGGCTCTAGCAGCATTTGCATTTCCTGACTGAATAATAGGATTAATTAGGAAGATATGGGAAGGATCAGATGCAAGAATCATGGTTGGAGGGATCCTCTCTAACAAGCTGTGCTTGAACAGTGGAACCAGGCATGGATGTCCTCTTATCCCTTCAATTGCCTTATTCTTAAGAACCATTGGCAAATAAAGGACTCACTACTTCATGGGTATAACGTGCATGATACTCAAGAAAAATTAACTTTATTTGCAGATGATAGTATTTTGCACTTGATAAATCCATAAAAGGATATTTTAGTGTTGTGAAACATTTTGAAACAGAGCTTTTTCATGATATAAAATAAACAAAGATAAAACGATAAGCTATTGCAGTAAACTATGTTCTCAACACACAGACTAGTTCAAGAATACCCATCTTTATGGGGAAATAAGATGAATTATTTAGATGTATGTGGAAAAAGACTAAACAAAACAATACAAAACCAGAGAATATGTTACTCATTACTACAGGATATAGATAATAAGGTACGAGCAGTAAAAGATTTTCTAGTTCCTTTAATATTATATACAGGTCATTCATACTTTTATCAACCAGAGTAGAAGCTATGGAATCTTAAATTCCTTCACATCTTTATTTATTAATTAAGGAGAGCAAGAGGACAAGGGTTAAGTGGGAGCTGTTGTTTCTCCTGACATAAATTACCAGATTTGAAGGGGCATTTACAGTTTACAGTTGCACAATTAAAGCTCATATACACACACACAAATATATATATATATATATATATATATATATATATATATATATATATATATATATATATATAAACATAAGGAGATAGAAGTGTTTTAAATATAGGTCTTTAAGGAGAACAATAACAACCATACAATATAATATGTTTACAAAGTAGCATGTAGCATTTTGAAACTAAGCCAGCATACAATGAAGAAATGGAATTTTACCAGTAGGGATCACTGCAAGTAGGGGCAATAGAAAATAGGAAGAGTGATGTTGAATTATTGCAGAAAATTAGCAGAAGCACCAAATTACTGGGAACAAATAACTAGGAAGGGAAATGTCTGAGTGGTATGAGGTTCCAAGTAGAAGTTTGGATTGCTGGTTGGCGACTGCCTTCCATACCAGGAATTAATAACAGAGTATAAGCAAAGAGAAAGGTATGGGGGGTATTAAATGAAGCAACCGTTTTAGCATAGAAGTGTTGTTAAGAAAGGGATATTTAGTAGGGCATATAAAATAATGGATGACAATTCTAAGAATCAACCAGAAGAGGTTAGAAAAGACTGGAAAATGAGAATGGTAAGGCAATATACAAAGAAGAAATGGAGGATATTTGGATGGTCCCCCAATTATGTACAAAAAGCTATGTGGCCTAGGATTTTTCCATGGAATTTTTACACATGTATTTTTATATCTGAAGTTAACTTCAGAGAAATCTTCTATGGGTGGAAAGAAATTGTCAGAGATGTGATGAGAAGGTAAAGGTACTTGGGAACAAGTTTCTTAGGAATGCAACAAATTGGTAGATTTTAAAAATGTCCTGTAGGGTACTTTATTAAAATGTTGGAGAAGCAATTTCTTGCAATGAAGGAATGGATTCTTTTGATCTGAGAATCAGAAACTGAATTACCCACAAGCAGTAATGTACTACTAAATATAATGTTCTTAAATGCAGTTACTAGAAAACAGAAATCAAAATATAAACCAACTATAAATGAATTACTGAATTTTGTAAAGGTGATATAAGAATTGGAGGTGGGATCAATAGGAAAAGGAAGTTGTAAGTACATATAAATAAATGGAATAAGTGTGAACGATACATGCAAAATAATATTCAGGGAGAAGAGTGACATTTCTGGGAAGGCAAGACATGAGCAATCTATATAATTTTAAACTCAATAATATTAAAAGAAGATACCATATATGCATACTGAAATGGAAAGAAAAAAACATTTTTGTAATATTTTTTCTTCTCTTGTAACTGTATGCATATCCATGCCACTATGTATTGCATGAAGTTAATAAAGATGTTAAAACTGTAAATGCTTTACTCAGCTATAAGTGTTGATGTCAGTTTTTCAGGAAAAAGGTATGTGTGTACATATATATATATATATATATATACATATATACACACACATATACACATATTCTGACGCCACCCTGACCAAAACTACTTCTCATTCTTTATAAGTAGTACATATAATAGATATATTCTCATTACCAGGTAAATCTATAGCATTAGATATAGGTTAATTTTTAGACTATATGCAATTATTAAAACATAGTTGAACCATTTTCTCTAGTTTCACACATCAGAGATATTGCAAACTGAATGAAGAAATCTGCATATAATGTCAAGCAAGAGAATACATTTTGGCTGAACATGGATGTGATTTTCAGAGGAGATACCTACAAGTCAATGAAACTGACACATTTTTGTTTTACAATTATTTTTATATGATGAAAGGATGTATTATCAAAAACAAAAGGTACAGTAATGGATGCTCCCTTTGCTGTAGCCTGTGCAAAGCTATGGCTTTGTGTGAACAAGAATATATATATATATATATATATATATATATATATATATATATATATATATATATATGGGAACCTATCAGTTCCACGAAAGAACACTTACCCGACGACCAGATTACTGAGACCACATTGCCGACAGAGCAGATCTCTGACAATGGTAAGTATAAGTAGTGTGGAATGGGATGTATTCCCGTTTCTGCAATGTGGTGAGATCTCGGAGTGGATATATTTAAGTAGGGGGGGAATGGGGGCACAGCCTCCCTGCTATATATATGTTTCTTGTTGTTTTTTTATTTTATTGTGGAAATGGGAATACATTCCATTCTGAAGTAATTATATTTATGTTTGTCTATGTGGTCTCCGTGATCTGGTCTTTGGGTAAGTGTTCTGTTGTGGATCTGATATGGATCCATATATATATATATATGTATATATATATATGTATGTATGTATATATATATATATATATATATATATATATATATGTATGTATATATATATATATATATATATATATATATATATATATATATATCACATTTTAAATTAAGTAATTAATTACAATATATTGATAATTCGCTATTAATCTCCAAAGAGTACACCCAAGATGTAGTTACTTTTGTTCATGAAATATGTAAAATTATTTCAATTTTATGTTTTCAGAATTTATGGACAGTAGTAGTGTTAACTATTTTTATGTTATGTTTTGAGGCTTGACAGAGTATGGTGTCTGATCTAGATCTACAGGAAACTCTTGGCTAGAGTTATTTGCATGGTACTAGGCACCATCAACCCTACATTTTGGCATCCTTACCTTATAAAATGTTTGTTGGAATATGAAATGTATGCTCCAAAATGGATGATTTTTTAACTGAGGTTATTAGGATTGATTAACTAATCAATTAATTCATTCATTTATTTTTGCAGTATGGTTACAGTTCTCAGGATAAAGTCAGTTAATAAGTATTAGAATATGTTACTACAGGCGTAATGTTTCATAACATACTGGAAGGATTGCTAAGAGTTTCTTTATATAAAGTTAGAAGTTTAGGTAATGTATTAATATCCAGTTTAGATTTTCTAATGAATCTTTGAGAGTCATTGCTATGTCTGCCAGTGGTATATGCCCCACAGAGGCAGTCTGACTTGATCAAAAGTCATTTATTCCTTTCATTTTATCAGTAAAAAAGACATTTGGTGTTTTAGAAAGGGATAATATGTGTTTTTAAAGGCTTATGTAATGTGTTTTATATAGGGGAAGCAATAATGTTGTTAACATACATGGCGAAACCAACACATTAGAGAGATAAAAAATAAAAATATAGCTGGCCTATTAGCTGCTCAGTTTTCTTGGAAACATGGGAGAAGTTCTGATTGTCTTCAAATAACTTTATTAACAAGTGTCTAAAGGAGATTATTGTTATAGGACTACAAAGCAACTGTTAGAACAAAAAGAGTGCATTTATTTTAAAATATAATACTGTGGTCCCTTTTGGTCTTAATCCCGAGTTTAACAGGAAAGCGTTGGTTGATAACTATTAACTTGAAATGTGTAGTCGTTCTATATTTACATGGATGTCTTTGTAAGTATTTTTACGCTGTCTGGAATGCAGTAGCTAACGTGCCAGGGGAATAAAGTTGCTTTACATCTGTATGATGCTGTGAATTAAAGTAAGCCCTTTAATAAGAATACAACAATAAGCAAGATGTTTGACATACAAGAAGGTGTAGAATGGATAAATAGAAATTGGTAAAAATGGATGAATGAGGTAAAAGGAATGTAGCTTAAGTTCATGCAAAGAAAAGTAAAACAGAGCATTTAAAAAAGGATAACTCAGGAAATATATATGTATACATTTAGATGATCAAAAATAATAGACTAGAAATTACTGGAGAGTAGTCATATCATGATTACAACTAAGTAAGTCATGTGCGCCAAAGCAGCAAGAAAAGTTAGTGTGAGACAGCTATCAGAAAATACATCAGCAGTAGAAAGCAAGACACTGACATATATATTTGTATAGCTAACGGGTAAGATATCATGTAGAGTACTGTAATGAGATCTGGTGGCCATCTTTACAAGGGCAAGACAAATTACATGCATTTCAGAAGAGGGCAACAAATCTAGAACAGTTTTTTTTATGAGATGCCATAAAAGATGGAATATAAAAAATTCACTCTTTAGGGACATGAAGGAGTGGTATGTTAACCAGAATATGACATCATTTAGTATTTCAAGGCAGAACTCTCATCATTACAACTGAAGCAGAATTTGAAAATATGAAGTAGACAGCTGAGGGAGAGAATGATTATTATAATGAATGGGTGACAAATCATTGGTAAACTCTACTTAAAAGGTATTTTTAGGTTCAAAAGTTAAAACACAATACAAGAATGTATAGTTTCAGACAAAAGGCAACCTGTAAGAGACCAAAAAGTAACCTACTGTCTGAGTTGATAAGGAAACTATTAGCATAGGCAGATTGAGTAATCCTCATTTGTTTTAAGAATCTGCATGACAGATAGATAGACACATAGACAGGCACACAAATAAAAAAATATTTAGATACGGGTTCCCGCTGTAAAACTGTATATGTTTGGTCAACAACTGATTACTCAACCATTTATGATAGATAAAGCAGTTGGTTGGCAGGAGATCAAACAATTCCTGTGTTTTGAGAATATGCCCTTAACCAGTGTTTCTGTAATCGCAGAGTCTGTATATATAATTGTCAGGAGGTGGAGTGATGCTGCCCCCCCCTCCCCCACATGGAGGGTATAGGGAGACTTGCCACCTGCAAAAAACAAACAAAAAAAAGCAATGCTTTTGTTTTTTTTTTTAAGTTAAATTTTGCATGTGCCAAGGTTGTTGCCTGTCTCGTGTGTAGTTGCATGGTGACTTTTCAGTATTATAGTGCTGCTATTTAGTGTGTCGCTGTTAAGCATATTTGATGTATAGAGATAAATACTCCTATATAAATTCATATAGCATCACCTATCATGTACCTCTGGAACCTACTAAAATTATAAGAAAGACATGGATGAATTTTTGAATTTTGCACTTTCAGAGGGCATCATAAGTGTATTTTGAAGGTGCTTATTGTAAAACATCCAGTGCCTCAATATATATTTTTTCTCCCTAAAGTGCATACAAATTTGCATAGTCCCTTGGCTGACGCATAGTCAAAGATAGCAATTGCACTTTACAGAACCTTAGTGAATTTATTATCTATGGATTCGTGGAGATGGTTTTGTGACAAATGTTGACTGATTTTAGCTATTGATAGAGTTAAAGTAGTGCACTGATAATCGTGATGGTGTGGTTTTTTTTTTAAGTTTGCGATTAACAGTAAATAGTTTTCAACCATCAATACAGCAAATGTGTATTTGATTAATAGGTATATTTCTTTAAGAACAACAGGGATTATATATTTAACATCTTGCACATATAATGTATTGTATGTTGGCAAGACTATCACATATCCAAACATTTCAGTGACATCTGATGTGGTAGAGAAATAACAATGCTTTATATAAAAATTCATTCAGTTATACATTTTTGCGTATTGATGGCATTCACACAAATGTAGAAGATGGATAATGTTTTACAAAGAAAAGAATGAACAAGGAATATTAATTTGGGGGCTCTTTTCAAGTCAGACCTGAATGAATATTGGTGAACAATAAAAATTATATTTTTTTAAGTTATATATCTTTATGGATCTAGCTTTTTTGCTACCCTTGATAATATTTAAATAATGCTTGAAACAGGATTTGTATTGGTTACTGAAAATACTTGTGTATCGAAACCTGTATAGCATAATTTTGCTTTTTGTTGCTAATAAATAGACAAATTTTATCCTATGCATTCCTTTTGTGGTACTGACATTTTTCATTTGATAGTGGTTGGATTTATTTTGCTGTGCCCACTGTATACGGGTGGACCTGTGTTTTTTGCTTTTTTTTTCTGTTTATTATTCGAAACCCATTTTAGTACTTTGCTAGTGCCTATTTACTGGTTGTTCTTTTATAATTTTGTGTTCATATTCTGTTAAATTCACTGCATATTTATTGATTATTCCTTTCTTACCTGGATCCCCATTTAATACTTACTATTGCCTATTTATTATATTTTAACATATTACTTTGCTAGGTGAACAACATACATTCAGTTTTATGGCCATAGATGTTGTATTACCTATCATAAGACAAGGTGATATTAGGAACAGCACTGAAAGAAGGGAAATGACTTGGATTTTAAAATTGAGAGCTGATAGAGATCATGGGTTAAATGAGAGAGCTTCTCTCAAACCCGTTTTAAAATCTCGTAGGTAAATTTATTCTCAGTGTCTCTGAATATGCTTTATTAGAGTTTTTCGTATATATAATATATGCTCACATATGTCATACAACTCTATATAGCATTTTAGTATATTATTTATTCATACATGTATCTATCTATGATAAGGTTATGTTTGTTAATTGACATGAGAAGTTATTTGCATATTTTAAAGTTTAGCAATGCATTTTAGTTGGTTATATTTTTATACATGATGAATATGCTGTTTATTACATTTAGATAGATTTATTTAACATTTAGATATATGTACTTAATGTATGGCACATGAAGTGTTAATATTATGCTTGCGTCATAATTGCTTAGAAGTTATAAAGGGAGTGTTTTTTGCAATGTGTGTTCTTTGGTCTGATGAAGCTATTGTGAAAGTGCTTACCTGTGCAGACTACTATTAAATTGGTTTTAACGTTAGTGATTTCGTTTGATATTTTTTTTTATAATCGTTGCATGGTTGCCTCCACCAAAGGATTTCTGCTCGTTTTATTTATTTTTCATTATTGGTGTGAGGCATTTGCTCCTTCGAGTGTTTTACTCTGCTTTATAATACTTACTATTGCCTATTGATGGTCTCCCTCAAAATTTAGCCTATGCCAGAAATCGTACATTGACATAATGAGCATTATACACACTCCATAAAGGCGGCACCCCAAAACAGAAACAGACTTAAGAGTCAAGCACTGTGAGGCAGCAATGTCAGCTGTTGCACCACCGTGCCCTCCATGGCACATGACATCTAATGTTAATGTCAGCTCTTACACCACTGTGCCCCACCCATGTTGTATATCTACTGTGAATGTCAGTTTTTACACCACTGTGAATCACCCATGGTGCATGATATCTACTGCGAATGTCAACAGTTACACCACTGTGCTTCATCCATGGTGCATGATATCTACTGCTAATGTCAGCAATTATACCACTGTGCCTCAGCCATGGTGCATGATATCTACTACTAATGTCAGCTGTTACACCACTGTGCCTCACTCATGGTGCATGATATCTGCTACTAATGTCAGCTGTTACACCACTGTGCCTCACTCATGGTGCATGATATCTACTACTAATGTCAGCTGTTACACCACTGTGCCTCACTCATGGTGCATGATATCTCCTACTAATGTCAGCTGTTACACCACTGTGCCTCACCGATGGTGCATGATATCTACTGCTAATGTCAGCTGTTACACCATTGTGCCTCACTCATGGTGCATGATATCTACTGCTAATGTCAGCTGTTACACCACTGTGCCTCACTCATGGTGCATGATATCTACTACTAATATCAGCTGTTACACCACTGTGCCTCACCGATGGTGCATGATATCTACTGCTAATGTCAGCTGTTACACCACTGTGCCTCACCCATGGAGCATGACATCAACTGCTGTCAGCTGTTACACCATTGTGCCTCACTCATGGTGCATGATATCTACTGCTAATGTCAGCTGTTATACCACTGTGCCTCACCCATGGAGCATGATATCAACTGCTGTCAGCTGTTACACCATTGTGCCTCACTCATGGTGCATGATATCTACTGCTAATGTCAGCTGTTACACCACTGTGCCTCACCGATGGTGCATGATATCTACTGCTAATGTCAGCTGTTACACCACTGTGCCTCACTCATGGTGCATGATATCTACTGCTAATGTCAGCTGTTACACCACTGTGCCTCACCCATGGAGCATGATATCAACTGCTAATGTCAGCAGTTACACCACTGTGCCTTGCCCATGGTGCATGACATCTAGTGCTTATGTCAACCGTTGTACCACTGTGGCCCCACATGCACATGACAGCTACTGCTAATGTCAGTTCATATGTTCATAAGTGTTTACAGGCTAATGACCATAAGGGCCTTTTTAAGCCTAGCCATGCATCCAAATCTCTGAAAAGTTCTGATACCCTTGTTAAGTGTTGTAAGCATGGGCCTGGGAGATGAACCATTTACAGATTACCTGTGTCCATTAGAGACATAGGTGCCAAACTAGGGATGAATTTCTGGTTTCCCATCCAATTGTCCAAGTTGCACTTGAATTGGGTTAGCGAGGAACTCTGCTTCACATGGATAGGCAGCCTGTTCCACAGATGGGGTAGTCTCTAGCATACATACCTATCTCGCCAGCAGGTCCTATGTATCATGTCATATGTCATTCTGTTTGCCTTTAATTTTGCATTCCATTCTCCTATTTGTTTAAGTTCTTGTTCAATCTGCTTGTCTGTATACAGCGGCTTTATTGATCTGTCCCCTCCAACCTGTTTGCTAATGTAGTCCATTACCTGTATGAACATCAGTGGACTCATAGCTGACCCTCTGCTGCACACTCACTCTGACGGGGAGCCCCTCTGTGAGTCTAAACACTGTTCATACTTGTATCATTTGGGCCTCGTACATAGTCTGCATTAATTCTAACAGTATTTCTAGGACTTCAGACTACCAAAGGACTGTCCAAATCAGCTTTCTTGTGACCTTGTCACATGCTTTTTCCAAGTCTATGAATCCTAATCTCTAGTTTCCTCTCTTACTTTCTTCCACAATACATATTCATTAACCAGTCACCTTTAGCAAAACTTTCATGCAGTATAACAGGAGTTTGATAACTCTATACTGCCCACATTTCTGAATGCCCTCTTTGTTTTTGTACACTGGCAAATATGCACCTGTCATTTGGCCTGCTCATTCCATTCTTCAGTTCAAGACTCGTATACCTACGGCAGAATCGCTCGACTAAGGACTGGAGCAATTCAGGAATTTTAATCTCCTCAATCTTGATCCTCATGACTACAGTGCTAAAGATACCCAGAAGTTAACTGAGGCCTCTAATAGGGCACATATGGCCACTCCGGATATCCTAGTCCTTAGTCATAAATGCTTAGTTCACTTCAGGTCATGTCTACCCAGTCATTCTCAGATCACGGAATTTTGGATCAGTCCAGGGCTTAGTTTGGAACACAGGTGCTTCTGTCTGGCAGTTCTGCACTGATCTACACCTTCCTATCAGGGCATATCCAAAGAGTAGTGCCAGAGGTTAACTCCTGTGTTTCCCACCTTGTCACCTGTGGTGTTCTACAGAGTTTCATTCTGGTGTCATTATTTTTCACTGTACACATTCTTTCTCTTAAAGATATTATTCAAGGGAGAGATATATTCCATAGTTGTCATGTAGACGACATGCTGTCATATCGCTCACCCCACATTCACCCCAGAATCTGTGTCTGACCTCAAACATTTAACTGACAACTTTAATGTTAGCCAATCATTTGAAGCTCGATACTCAAAGATGGCTGCCATTGTTATGCATGCCACCTTCAGGGATTCACCTGCTCTACTCTTGTTCCCAAATATCACCTGCTTTAGAGACAACCTGCAAATCATGCTGAGGGTGCAGAAGTTCAGTAATTTCCTTGAAAACAGATTAAAACTTAAATGTTTTAGCTGTTACCAAATCATCCTATTTCCATGTCAAGAATATGACCCTTTTTAAGTACTTTATTCCTCCTGCAGACTTTCCTGTAATGGTACATGCCCTGGTACTCTCCCAAATGCACTACTTCAATGCCCTATAGTTGTGGCTCCCTTGCTGTGAACATGATCACCTATAGCTAGTTCAAAACTCCATGGTTCAGTTACTTATGAAGGCATCAAGATAAACAGCACACCACACTGGTCCTACCTGAGGTACACTAATTCCTCATCACTGGTTCAGTTGCTAAACCATTGTGCCGCCAACCCCACATGGTGCATGATATCTAGCTGTCATGTCAACTGCTACACCACTGCCCCAATGGTGCATGATATCTAGTGCTAATGCCAGCTGGAACACCACTGTGCCCCTGCATGGTGTGTGATATCTAGCGGTTATTTCAGCTGTTTTACCACTGTGCCAAAAGCAAACAAGTACCCCAGGTTTGCAGAAACAATGTATGGAAAGTAAAGCTCAGTGAGTTCAGTGCACAATAAGGATTCTAATTCTGGTTAAGCTTCAGTAAGTTAAGTTTCTTTCTAAGCAATACACACAAACCATTAAATGTGACATATTTATGCAGACCAGAAGCTAACTACAAGAGAAAGGGCTTTTGAGTCTTAAAAACTAAAACTAAAACTAAATTTATAGATGCACATATTAGTGAGGGCAATTTATTTTTTAACTAGTACAGCCTTGTTTAATTGAATACTCTCTCTCGGTATCATTGCTTGCTTTATCCTATAACCCTCTTCATCACTTTGTTAATTTACTCTGTGTGATATAGCTTGGCACTGCAAATTTAAAGGTCTGATTCTAAATAAGCATGAGGCGGTTAGGTGTCAGATGATAAACAAGGCAGTTATTCTTTTAGTTCTTATAAAATCTTTCCTGAATGAAGGAGAGATGCTCTTCAACGAATGAGATTGCCATCAAAAACAAAGTACAGGAGATTATATTTCCACTTCTGTTCTTCTCTAGCCTGACATTTGTTATGCAAGCTAAGGATTTTATTTTAAACTGATAAAAAAGTTAGTGTGAGAATGAGCAATGCAAGTAACTTTTGCCTGTAACATCTGCTTCAGATAAATAATATTCATAAGTTTCATGCGCCACTCGTAAAAGAAAGGAAAATGCCATAGGATTTCACTAGAGAGAAGTGAGAAATTGCAATAACTCTTATTCATTTTGTGAAGTTTCTGTGACATTTCTAGGCCATTGTCCCCAATTAAAACACTTTGACGTATGTTGTCACACTGCATAAACCTTCAAAATCAAACTCACTTCAGTGAAATTAGAGAAGTAAAGCATTTTGCCAGCTTTACTGCAGAATGATTCTTAAACTGAAGAAAGTGTGTGGCATCATGAAAGGCAGGAAACAAGATTAAGGGTTCTGACACAACAGAGCTTTAATGTAAGAAAAGGACTACCCTTGAAAGTGGGGGATGTGCTGTCGTATGCAATGCAACAAGAACTGTTTGTGAAACTAAGAACTTCATTAAAACCAAAGGATCACACAGCATGATCACAGATCATACACAGATGATTAAAGGAGGTTTGACTGGAAATACGCAAAAAGCAATGTGTCTGAACAGGAGAAGGGAATTGTATTAGTACTTATCTTGTACTGTGTATATGGACTAAAGTACTGTGTCAGAAGTAAGTAATGCATAAAGAGGTATAGAGATCTATATTAGTAGTGATAAAAAAAAAAGGACGGACTGCTACTATTTCCAGGACTGATTTCACACACTTTCTGCTGGGAATTATGAATTCCGAGGGACAATACCATTCGCTACAACACTATTTTGCTCATTTTTACAGCATGAGTCTGATGTTATTGAAGGCACATACAGAAAATAACTTCTTGAATGTGAGTGTTACACCAAACTTGGGTAATAGCCTTATGCGGATGCATACTGTTGTGAGGTATCATGACATAATACTAGTCAGAATTCTGACATCATGTACAGCTCATACCTACCAATGACAGTTGGTTAGTCCTGGAGTGGGATACATTCCATTCCAAACTGTCCCAAGAATCCTGTCTCTAATAGGGAATATTGTACTTATATATGACTTAATAAAGTAAGGCAGACATTAATAGATATTAGGGGATCTGTGCACCACTGATTGCTTTTGTTATCCAAATCTCTGCTGCATATCTGCATCATATACACCTAAAAGAAATGCTCTCCTATTTCTCCTTTATACATAATGACCAACATCTTCTCTGCCATCACCTCTTTTAATACAAGTTTATTCACTATAATAGTTAATTGGTTTACAATTAAATTTCCAAAGTGCAGGATATCGAGTGACATCTGGTTGAATCACCATTTTCAAAATGGCAGTGAATTGAACCAAAAGTGCTCGATTTTGAATGACCGAGTGACATGTAACACTCGATCATTCCTGATTCAACATGCTAGGAGATCACGATCCAGTAGGGTGAACAGAATTAGCCCATTTCATCACTGTAGTGTGATCTTGGAGTTGGTATATTTAATGGGCAGGGAGTGTGGGGGACATCCCCATGCAAAATAGTAGCATTAACATAGCATTGACTATGAAGTGTAACGGTAAGTTAATGTGCATAGTATGGGTGACTGACGTCATCTCCTGCTATGTCGAATGCATCAAACCACTGTTGTCAATGTATTAATTTTTGCCTTGGTTTACTTTTCTGCATTCCAGATTCAGCATTTCAGGTCAACATTCTAAACAGTCAACCAAAGCGGATTCAGAATGCCAATAGTAAACCTAGTTAATTATCTGTCAAAATACATGCCTGTGCTTAGCCAGTAAAATCCTTGGTAGTCTTAGAAATAACAGGATACACCACCACTTTAATCAAACAGATAACTTTTATTCTGTAAAAAAAGGCATAGCAGGAAAGCTAAAGCAACTGGGAATAAACCCATTTCATCTGTTGGATTACAAACTGGCTCACAGATAGGATGCTGATTATCAAAATAGAGGAAATTGCTTCCACAATGAAACCAGTCACCAGTGGATTTCCCAAGGGTTTGGTGCTGAGACCTCTTCTGTTTGGCATCTACTCTTTTGAAGTCAATGCCAATACCAAAGGGCTCTGGCTGTAAGCTAGGGGCAGTCATTGTATCACTTCGCCATCCTGACCAAAGGGCTCTGGCTGTATACTAGGGGCAGTCATTGTATCACTTCACCATCCTGTAGGGAGGTTTGTTTCAAATAAACAAATGCTGCCAAAATCATGGTCTGAAATAAAATGCCGAAAAAGGCATTACTGTATCCTTTGGGAAGTCATCTACCTCAGGCAACTACCACATTGAAAATATACCTCTAAGAATTCACCCATTTGTATGGGATTTGGGAAATTATGTGGACAATGACCTAACTGTTTACCAACATGTGTCTGTATTTGTAAGAAAGTCCTTCTATATTACACAGCTTATACACAAAGGGATTGTGTCTAGATTATCAGCCCTCAATGAATATAATGCCCCCTTTGGCATGTATCTTCCAGACACATGCAAAAACTGGAATGCCCACAGAGGTACCTTACTAAAAGGATACAAGGCCTAAACAACATAGCCTATGTGAGCTGACTCAAAGCCCTATCACTGTACTCTGTAACCTACAGAAACAGAATTGACAGTCTAGCTGCTTTTAGTCTCAAATCACGTGTCTCTGTATGTAAACCAAACACCAGGGTGCTATTCTTAACAACACTAACTTGCCTGTCGCATATATCAATCATTTTATGCTGAAAGGTTTCTGGTGATGAGGTTATACCAAACTGTAGCCATTTAAAACAGAACCTTCCCACTGGAGTAATGAAAGTTCAAGTTTTTGGCTTTCTTTATGTAAAGGTATTTGCATGAATCCAGGAGGTAGCATTTAGCATGGAAAAACACAACTGCATTAACATTTTTGAACTAGTGATTTGTCTTCTAATGTAGGTAGAATGAACTGTTCATAAGCAACAGCATTGGTTATTTTTTTAAATGGATGCATATCCACACATAACCAATGTTTTTAATATCTGGAACAACAGAACACCACTTAGTTCATTTATACTTTCAGTTATGACAAGGCTTTGCATTCATCAAATCTATGCCTCTACTCTGGACAGCATAGGAACAAGCACTCTTCCGGGTGTTGTTTATGCTATGGAACAGCATTCAGTTTTAGCATAATCTGTAGTGGACTGCAACTGAGCAGACCCGGTTCATTAAACAAGTCTACACTAACTTTGTTTATTCTTTCAATCAAGTCCATTTCACATGCTGCGCAGCTTATTTATATACAGACCATCCAGCTTATAAAACCAAAACTCGCACTAGTGCCCATTACCCTCAAGCATGGCTAGTCATATATCAGTCCACTTCAATTTTCTTGTATGGCTATAATTTTCATTCTCTGGTTCATGTAAGTGCCAAATGCTTTGAGAAGCCCCTATATTTAACATTTGCTTTGAGATACCTCTATCTGTAGCATGTGCTTTGAGTATCCTCTCTATGTAACATGACAGTTACACTGGCCACTGTAACAGTCTGGAAACTCACTGTAGTTCTATGAATATGAATAGGAATTTAATGCTGCCAGTCTTCCTCAACATCAGACATGGTAGTCACTGAACATAGGAAAACAATTTATGTACATTTCAGGTTTCATTTCACAAGTAACGTCTTCATTAAACTTTATTTAAAAATGACATCAAAATGGCCCAGTCCCTTAATTCTATACAATTTCTGTCATGCATATCTCTCAACTTTTACATCCATAAGTCACGGAGAAAGCAAAAATGAATATGGAAAAAAATGTTAAATCAGGGACACTTTTTTTTCAGTTGTGGTACTACTAATACAGAACTTCTCAAGATAATTTCCAACTTTAGGAGGAATGGATCAAAATTTTGAGATCAAGTTATGAGCATCCAAAATCTGGGCAGCTGTGAGGTATGCCTCCACATGCAGCATGCTGGTCTGACTCTTTATGGCAATGGTCATAGCATGTGCATTTGCCAAGATGACACACTCTCCTCTTCTTCTGCATTTGCTTAGTTGACCAGAATTCTCTCTCTATATTGTTCTTTTTTTTTCTGGTGCTGAGAATATACAAAAACTGCAGGGTGAATGGTAAAGCAACAACGCCATTAACATTTCATTTTATCGCACACTCATGATTTGTCATGTTTAAATTGGTTAATCTGTCTTTAGAGAAATCAATAGAAATTTCAAGAGCGGTAGAATGGGTTAAAGGCAGACTACTAAGACACTTCTACATCAGCCAGCCCAGTCATAATTCTTTCTCTCTCTGATTTGTCTGTCTTTTGGCCATTAAACCCACATTTTTAGCCAGATTTCACTATTACCTTAAACATGCTTCATCTGCAAATTCAACAGGCACTTATACATATCTGTGGAAGCATGCCCTTCCATATATTACATTTCTATAGTCACAAAATGGTCATTAAATTTACTAATTACTGACTAGCATGTAACCACGTGGCCTTCTTTGAACGAAAAGGAGGAACTGCTTACTGCTTCCACCTTGGAATCTATATAATACAACAAATTATTCACCTGGATTTAATTTGTTTCTTTATCTAATTTGTTCAACACATGAAATCATTTGAACCTTTGTCTCCAGGGAGGCCAGCCAAAGGGTTTGAAAACTGAAATGACTTTGGTCAGTTAAATTTCACTGTCAAAGACATTTGTTTTTTCTAGACTGAACAGTTCAGTTTCACTTAACAAGGACTTTGCAAGGTAAAAACAGCCTCTTTTTTTGCCACTGAGCTTAATGGATTTATGCAGCATGGTTTAGCAGAGTTTTGTAACTGATGAGGCATCTTTTATATTATTTTTTTCATTGGGAAGATCCTGGTAATATCTGTTAATAGTTTTTGAAAAGTCTAGTAAACCAGTATTGTTAGTTGAACAAACAGCTCTTATTCTGCATAACATGGCAGCAACAGAAATTATGTTAATACTTCAGTCATCTGAAACACAATTGACTGCAACTTAGAAATGCAATACATTTTAGGATATGTAACCTTTTAAAATGGCAAAGGATGTACAATATTTTAAAGTGGCAATGGCTATGATACATATTCATACGTACGGACTCTTTAGCAGGTTTATTCCACTTATCATCATGTTACTTGTGTATAAACTGATGATTTTAAGGATTATTGTATACAAGTTGCTCCCTAATGTAAACAGTTGTTCCTATACTATACATAATTCTCCTCGGTTGTTTGACTTTTGGAAACAGTTTCTTTTAAACTTCTAAAATTAACCTCTGATTGCATAAAATTTTACTTTGAGCTCTAATTTTGCAACAGCAACATGCATATTATTAATCCTGACTAATCATTTTTGTCTAAAAACTAGCGATAGAAGGTGAACTAATGCTTCCTACTATTACCATCATGTAAGGACTAAAACTATAATTACTCTTCACTTAGATTTCCACAAATGTATTCATTATATATGTCAGCAATGAAAAGAATGTTATTTTAAGCAATGAAAAGCTTCCACATATTCTAAACGTAGTAGAAATTGAGTGCCAGATTTTAAAGCACCCAGTATTACAGTATATTATTGAATTCTGCTATAAGGATTACCAGTTGTATGCCCAGATCATGGCTGAAAATAATCTTTGACCAAGCCATTTACCAAGCTATCAAACAAATACAAATTAAAGTCTGGCTGCAATTCCTCCAGCAGTTCTGTTTTATTTAAATTACCAACATGTACAGGCTTCTCACAAACTGTTCTGAACCCCAAGTTCAGGCATAGAGTATAAGAGTGATTTTATATAAAGCTTGCATTCCTGTACAGTGGTATAAAGAGTGAAAGGAGAGTGTACCTGCATAAAAAATTGCATTATTACTTGACTAAGAAAGGGAGGGATGTGAGTCATTGAGCAATATACCATGTGCATTTTTATTTTTGTTATGAGAGGATTTTTTTTTTTTAGACAGGCAGCATTTCTTGTATAGTTTGCGTGATGGAATGAACAACACTATATAAACAGTAACACATTAAGAATTGGGAAGGAGAGGAGGAATCCCAGATAAAGTACTAATGTATATTACTATTGGGAAAATACACTGTTTATACAATACTACTCATGAAGAGTCTGGCCATGCATTCTGAAAAATTCTGATTGAAGGGGGTCATCGCCTAATGTGTAGACTATGAGTGCCATGGAAAGAAATCAGCAGTGGCCCAGGTAATACAGGGTTTGCTATATCATTATTAAACTCCATGTTATTGGTGCCTCTGTCTTGGCACCATGAGGAAAAAGCAGCAATTAGGGGCAGAGAGATGACTCAGTTTTCACATACCCTTTTTTTCTACTAAAACTGGTTTAAAACCATTTTTTAAATAAAACGCATATGGTTTCTCAAGTTAAGAATACCTCCTGGGTAATTATTTTACTAGTACTTTAATTGTGCAAATGCAACAGTAGCAATGACTACTCAACTGCTTCCAGCTAGAATGAATGGAATTTGGAAGATGGAAGTGAGATGACGTGTTTCATTAGCATGATTTCCCAATCCTACTACCACCACCCCCCTGCAATCCACATTAACAGATCAGTTAGCCAGTCCATGAGCTGTTACTATGTTCTTAAAGTAGACATATTACTGGCTTAAAGTTAACCCTGTTTCTCTGTTCAGCCCAGCTTCCTGGTCATTTCTCTGTAGTCATGAAGCAGGAAGAGGGATTGGCACAGATGAATCTAATTTAACTCTTTTCAAGAACAATTAGGAGTGTAAATCAGAATTTTCTACTGTAATTCAAATTATCTGAGAAGACTCAATATTTGTTACTGCTCATAACTAAAAAAAGATAGAAGTAAAAGGCTATTTTATTTTTTCTGATTGTTGGGAAGTGTTTTATATGAAGGAGACAGAATAAAGTCACCAGTAATTATTCAGAAGCTTATGGTATGTGTAAGGAGGATTGACTGTCTTAGGAAAGTATGAATAATTTATATTTTGGTGTCAAAGCTAGGAGGATGCCAATTGCCTCAGGTACAATGTATACATTTCCAGTCATATGTGTGGCATTTTTCCCCAAACTGAAAGGGATTTTGTGCATAGGATGCTCTATATACAACTCAACAAAACTGGGGCAGTACTACACTGCTTTTAGAAAAAAATAATTTATCCTTTGGGATTATTTCTGACTAAACCTTTATATACTAGTTTAAAGTGGAAGATAGGAAATTTATGGCAATTGTTTTCTAGGATAAAACATAAGAAAGAGAGTGAATAATTTCATATAACTTCCTTTAGTGGGTATATGAGTCTGGCTGGTAGATAAAACAAGAAATGGACTGCATTCTAAATGCTGCAGGTAGGCCATGCCAAGTGTTTGTGTCTGAAGTTTGTAATTCGTAAAAGTAAAAATATTGCAAGAAAAAATAAATAATTGCCACCAGTGGAGTTGTAGAGATATTTGCTGTTGAAATGCCATTACCACTGACACTGACTGCATTCCCAGGTACTGAAGATGTACTTCAAGCAGATTAAATGAAGGTGAGATCTCAGAAGCATGTCTTAAATAATTAGTATACAAATGAGACCATCTATGGGCCCCTCATATTCTAGTAAAAACCATGACAATGTGAACAGAGCAGTAAAAAAACAGCTTCAGCAAAGAAAAGTAATAGGTTTGTAAGTGTGTACTAAACTAATAACTACAAGAGCCATTTTTAAGCCTAGCTATGTATCCCAAATCTCTGAAAAGTTCTGGCACCCTTGATAAATGTAAGCAGGGGCTTGGGAGATGAAACATTTACCAGCTGCCCTTGTCCATTAATGACATAGGTGCCAAACCAGGGATACATTTCTTGTTCCCCAGCTAGCTGTCCAAGTTACACTAGAATTGGATTTGAGAGGAACTCTGCTTCACCTGGATAGGGGGCCTATTCCAAATAAAGGGTAGTCTCTGGGATACATTCCTGTCTCTCTAATAGGTTCTATTTATATTACAGGCAAGGTTTAAGTCTTTAGAACAGGTAACTCTTGTGCTGTTTGATTTGCAGATATGCAAGAGGACTGACTGGATGGGTTCTGACAATATCTTGCATGCCAGGCATAGATCTCCCCTCAACAGCCTGAAGGATGTAAAATACAAGGATAGGGCTTTCAGGTGGTCTACATAGGATATGTTACTTACACCCTATATTCTTTTAGTGAGGAATCTCTGTGGACATTCCAAATGTTGGATGTGCCTGGTTAGTTACATATGAAGGGGTATTATTCTCAATGACTGGTCTGATAAATGCTGAATACAGTGGAATGATGACCTCCTTGGGCCTAGATGCCATAACTTTGTTTACAAGTTGCACAACATATAATTATTTCTCCACTACTGTAGATACATGATGGTCAAAGATTAGATTATTGTCTATGTGTGTCCCTAAGTCCCTAACTACTAGCTCGACTCTTAGGGGTGTGTTGTCAATATGATAGTTACCAGGGGTGGATGACTTCATGAAGGATACTATTATACATTTCTTGCATTTAGTTTTAGTCCATGCCTCTGACACAAGTTATTTTCAACATTTGCTTTTCTCTTGTGCTTTTGATCTTTTTTTATCTTCATTTTAGGATTTAAATTACAAGTTTCAACATTACAATACAGTGCCTAATAAAAGCATCTGGACAGGTAGGTATTGAATTTTCCCTTAACAGTCCTATTTCCTTTCTGCTAGAAAATCCCAAGCATGATGATTAAGGTCAAACAACACACAAACACACACACACACATGTGCATGTGTACAAGTACATGTGCACAAATATAAATAGTGCCTTCTGCTTATGTTTTCTCAGAAGAATGGAAATATAAAACAAAAAATATTAGCTCTAATTTGGAATTCAAACCCAAGCCCTCCAACATTCTATGATGATGTCACTGGACTAGCAACTGGACAGACTGTAATTTAGTTTTCCCTTGAAAGCCTCTTTTAATTTTAGCTATGAAGCCCCTAATACATCTATATATTCAACCACACATCCGACAGGACTTCTTTAAACCATGAATGTGAATACATAAAATGCTGTGTGCCTGTGTGAGTGTATGAGTATACATAATTGGTCTCGATAGTTTTGTCATCACTGGTTTGATCAAACCTCAGATTGTTGAGTCTGACTCATTGAAGCCCAGCTTGTCAAGTGCTAGCAGCAAGGGCAGTGGGACTTATCCCCCTCAGGACCCATATTAAAGCCTGTTTCCAAGGTACAATGAGTCAGCTTTTATTGAGTCAGTTCTGATGGTGTGACAAACCTGGCTCGACATTAAGATACTCGTATCTATATCTGCATATGTGTCTATATTTATATCTATATCTACATATGTACATGGGTTGTGGACAGCTTACTGAATTACACCTAACTCTTATTCAGTCTTTCTAAAAACAATAAATTGAAAAATGAAATTATCAAAAATTGCTCAAAATATTTATTTTTTATTTTTTTGTAAGGGGGTGGCAAGATCCCCTGCTCCTCACATCACTGATAACTTAAATATACTCACCCAGGACTGATCAATATCAGGAAAAATGACTTCAGTATTGTCCAATCTCACCACTGTTAGCAGTCTTGAATGGTGTTCCCCTTCAATTAACTATTATAAAATAACTTGGGAGTCGAATAACGTACTCAGAAATAAGGCACTTTGACAACATATGGCTTACCTATAAATGTGCATACATATAAACCAGCTGTGAATCTGCACCCATATCTGCCAATAACATTTATAAATCAGTTGCCTTTTTAATGCTAATGATGTTACCATTCTACAATGCAAATGATAATTATGTAGACATTTAACCTGATCTACACTTTCCTTTCTTTTGAAAGCTGGTTGCTGTCAAAATTTTACCCAGACATATTTGTATGAAAATGCCTACCACTAAACATGTAAAAAATGCTGAGGTTCACCATTTCAGATTTGTCCAAAATGTAAAAAAGTATTCTTTTAGCATCTGTTCTAAAGAGTCTTGCTACCAAAAATAATCATGTGCTCAAATTGCTGTCTATTTCTACATTCAGCACCAACTTTAGTACACTGCATTTAAATTCTTGCTGCTTTATTTCTTTCTGACATTTATGAACAACTGCCACTCTTCAATTAACTTGCAGATGATGCAGACATTATATGTAAACATACCTTGACTAAACTAATAATGACATGGTCTGTTCTTTAGTTCTACAGCTGGGGCAGCCGACACCCTAGGCAATCTCTCTGTTAGTACCCTGCATAAACCAGAATTAATATTAAATATATATATATAAATATATATATATATATATATATATATATATATATATATATATATATATGGTTCCCATTCAGAAGCCTGAAACATCATAAGCCTGAAAATCAAAATCCTGAAACCAAAAGCCTGAAAATTCAGAATCCTGAAAACTCAAAATCCTGAAAGCCCAAAATCCTGAAAGACCAAAATCCTGAAACTCAAAATCCTGAAAACACAAAATAGACATACTGATGTCATTGTGGCTTTGCTATTGTTAGCCCTGTGGTGGTAGGTCATGCGTTGGGGTCAGGTAAGTGTGCTGGTTGGTTTTATTTTAGGGTTGGGGCGGTTTAAGTGAGTTAGGGTTAGGCAGGTTAGGCATGTATGCAATAGTGACAAATATTGGGGTTAGGGGCGGTTTAAGTGAGTTAGGGTTAGGGCCGGGTCAGGTGAGTGTGCGATAGTGACGGACCTTAGGGTTAGGGTTAGGGTCAGGGTCAGTTGGTAGATATTAGTGTCTTTATAGTGACATATTAGCATTATTTGTGTTTTCAGGATTTTGAGTTTCAGGATTTTGGTCTTTCAGGATTTTGGGCTTTCAGGATTTTGAGTTTTCAGGATTCTGAATTTTCAGGCTTTTGGTTTCAGGATTTTGATTTTCAGGCTTATGATGTTTCAGGCTTCTGAATGGGAACCATATATATATATATATATATATATAAAGATTTTGGAGTGATACCAACATTTTTAATAATTAACGTATATGTAGTAATTCAAAGTGCAGTATTACTGAAACCAGAAGTAATGCACCCTGAAGTAATAAAATGTTAATTAGTTTTAGCATGGCATAGAAAAGTAACAGATTGGAAATTTTTATTCATCATTGTGCTTTAAATTTAAACTTAAATTTGTGACTCCTATTACTCAACAGAAATCTTAAAATTAGCTCATGAATGGATTTGTAGACTTAATTTGGAATACCAAACATGGGTCTGTTGCAAAAATAAAACTTTATTTATTTATTTATTTCCATTTGTTTACCTGTTCATTTTGAGGAGAATACATCATTACAACTGTATTTAATTTGAAGTTAATGCGGTTTTCCAATTCAGACTGTTTCTTTAACATCAAGTTAAGGCAGATTCATATAAAGATATAGACGGTCAGATTCATTTTTATTTTTGAGATACTTGCAGTTTTTAGATGAAATGTTAATACAACTTGAAAAAAGAAAAGTTCAATGTCTTATCTATAAAGGAAAAGAAGTTGATTTGTCAAGATTTGATTTATTTTACGAATCTAGAACAGAGCCTTAAAACTATGTACTGACAGATCTTTACTGTTCAGTACTCTAGGGTTTGATTCCTGCAGTCTCCATTTGCCTAGAATGTCAGTTATTTCACCAGACATTGCTCCCAGATCACCCCTGAAAATGGTGTGTGTGTGGTGGATTTATCTTGTTACACCATTATTAAGGTTTAATATTTGATGTGTATTTCAACTATCTATAATAATTGGGGATAGCATTTATCAGAATTTTAAAATATAAAAGAATGTCAACAGTGAATGAGGTAATGCCAATGCCAGAGTTAAAGCATTTATCCCTGTAAAAGGATGCTGTACAATTCTAAAATAGAACATTTTAGTAAACAGACTGCGGCAACAGGGAGACAGAAGATACCCTGTCTGGCTCCTGTAGACATTTTTGAGGTGGTGAGGTCCTATATTGTAATACAAACAGAGACAAAGTCATGCAATACCTTTACAACATGAATATCATTTTGAAGAAATGTACATGTTCTAAATTTCAGATAAAGAGGATACAAACTCAATCAATTCCCTTGTTTCTGCTTAGTGCAAATACTTATTGCTGCTTATCTGTTTGTGTTAGGATATGAAATTAACACCATGTGGTGTAAATTCTGGCTGGAACTTTGAGATAAATGAGGTTTGGGAACAAACCAATTTGTCCGGGGATATTTTTAATTAAGTGTTATACAGAGTTAAATAGGGGTGGGAAGTGGGACTTTGTTGGGGAGGGGGGCTAACATTAAGGAATAGTGATAGACTTGTTTAGTACTGGGGAGGGGAGTGTCAGGAGCAGGAGGACAGTTGGTTTGCGGATGTACCTCTCGGCTGTCCCTGATTTTGACTTCGTCCCTCTTGATGCTTGCTGAGCTGGTACCTCTTAACTGTACAGATTTTTGCAGAATGTCCACATTTTTACCTCATATTTTTGGTCAGTTTCTCATTAAATTGTCTGGCAAATTGTTGGTAGATCATTGAGGACTGAAGTCAGGAAATAATGACAGACATCTGAATTTCAAACTTCATACCCCTCAGAAAATTCATAATAATGCAAAAACTTGTTATTCCATCAACTTTCTAAGAACATTTAAAAAGGGTCTCTATTTTCATGCCTTTGCCCCCCCCCCCATTATTTTTCTATTTGTCCAGATATTTTGTTCTAAGAGATTGAGAGGTATGCTGATGACTTTGAGAGGAAAGGTGGTGAACTGTATTCAATAAGTGTGTTGTCGGAAGAGTTGTTGTCTCTGCGAAATGCATATTGGCTGTATTTGGGAATGATAGATTTCTTTTGCTTCACAAAGTTTTGGCTGACGGTCTTTGTTCTGCCCAATGGCTTCAGTTAATAGTGCTAATGTTTTTAAATGTCCCAGACCATCCCTGATTTTAATCGGTTTGTACCTGTTGCTGTTGAAATTTGTCCCTGATTGGTAGAGAGCTATGACTGGGAGTGAGACAGTCTCATAACTATTAGTTCTGCGCAAGGTCCAAGTTTTGCCTCATAACTTGGCATGTTTCTTAGAAGTCGTGTACTTTGGTTGCTGTATGGTGGCACAGGACCTTTTACTCTAGCATGTTTTAGGTCTGAGGAGATTAGGGTGTATTATCCAAAGTATTTTGGACATTGTAGAATAATGTCACTTAATTGGGGGATGATGCAATGCACTGTACAACATAAGCACGTACAGATTTAAATACCAGCTTACCAGTTGTTTTATTTATTTATTTATTATTAATGTGTTTCTGTCCCTTGGAGTCTAAAAGTGTCTAAAAGTGTCTCTCCTTTGTTACAGATGGCAAACATGCAGCGTTTATGGCAGATGTGGGAGGCCATAGTGACACAGCTGGAGGAGCTTAATGCTTAATGCTGCGCCTGGGATAGTAGGTGACAATGGTGATTCTGGTCAGAACAGACGATGTCCAGCAGCAAAGACCAAAGCAGTGTCTTGTGGGAAGCAGGAACAGCAGTAGAGAGATGTGGTTGCAGTGGATCTTCCAGCTGCGGGAGTGGTTCAGGATGGTGCAGCAGGTAATGATATGTTGTTGGGAGTCCAGTTAGACAAGGCAGGTTTGGAGTGTGTGGGGCATGATTGTGGGATAGCTGGGGATGAGGTGCATCAGGGGGTCAGCTGACACTGGAGAGTCTATGGGGGATGCAGAGAGGTGTCACAGGCAGGGACAGGCTGAAGCAGTCATTGAGGAGATAGCATAGGGTTTACTGGAGAGAGCTTGAGATCATCCATAGGTAGAGTGGGATAAATTTCTGAAGTTGGGTCAGGTTTTGGCATACAGCCAGGGGATTTGTTAGCTACACAGGCTTGGGGCAAGGGACAGGGACACTTTTTTGACCCCTTACATTCCACTTTCAGTTAAGGAGAAGATTTGGAGGAGGGTCCGTTGATGTCTTTGAGTTAATTGGTGCAGAAGAGGTGCAGTGATTCCTGGAATCAGAGACGTTGAATAGCAAGGACCTTCTGGCAGCATTAATGGCACTGAGGACAAGGAGAGTAGGTAGGCTGTCACCTAGGAAGTGGGATAATTGGGTGATAGGGTTTTGTCTACTACATGGGAGTTTGACTGGAGAAGGATACTTTTTTTGGCTTTGCCACTCAAGTTAGTTTCTGATGATTTGAGTGGTTCAATGTTTGCAAGCAGGGACCACTTGGTTATGGTATGACCAGAGGTTTTGGAAGTGGAAAGCAGTTGATCACTTTCTCCACTGGAAGGTTAGAAATCCAGACATATGGCTAGGTACTATGATGGAGAGCTCTGGGATGATCAGTTGAGGGGGGAAGGGTAGGGGGTAGAAGGGGATTGGAGTATGTGGCTTATAATGCAGGACTTTGCTCGTGGGTTGGTTGTAAGTTCTAGCATGCTTGTTCAAAGTGTGTGGGTAGCCTTCCATCAGTGCAGTGTGGTTGGTGGAAAGTTAATTTGTTGAGTCCGGGTTCATTTTCCACTGACATGGGTGTTTCCTGCATCTTTTTGGGGGTTTCTGGCTCTCCAAGGTAGGGGGAATTTGAGGACCGTGAGGAGGGGTATCTTTTTGGGGAGCAATGGAACTGCTGGGGTCACATTCTCCTGTTAAGGTGGCATATGCTTCAGCAATTTCCATATTTTTATCTTAAGGAAGATATAGAGGGCTTTTCTCAGGAGTTATGTTTTAAATCAAGAGTAGTAGGGATGGGGTAGTTTATATGAATTTGTGATCTGTATGGGGAAAGAAGGATATATTGGAAAGTTTGGTAGAGAAGGAATGACAGGGGGGTAAGGTTGTTGGGACCTTTTGATAGCCCCCCCCCTTGAGAGTTTTAAGGTTTCACCATTGGGTTTGGTTCCTAAGAAGGTAACTGGTGAGTTCACGCTGATTTACCATTTGTTGTATCCAGAAGGGAGCACCATTAATGACTTCATTTCAGTCAAGGATGTCAAGGTCAGTTATACATCTATGGATGATGCTGTGAAGGTTATTAGGGGGTTTAAGGACTCGTGGTTAGTGAAAGTGGACACTGAATCCACCTTTCACCTTTTGCCGGTACAGGAGGAAGAGTGGCTGTTATTAGGGATGGTAGCTGGGAACAAATTTTACTTTGATATGGCTATGCCAATGGGATACTCAGTAGCCTATGCTAGCACTGTACTCCATTGGAATTTGGCAGCAGTGGGTGGATACCCAGAGGGTGATGCATTACCCGGATGATTACTTGATAGTAGTTGAAGGGTTTGAGGGAGAGTTTGAAGGCTTGAGAGAGTTTTTGAGGATGTGCGATGAGTTGGGGGTCCCATTGGCTAGGCACAAGCTGGAAGACCCAGCTAAGGCACTGGATTTCTTGGGTTTATTGGTGAATGCAGAACACAGGTTGTTTTGCTTGCTGGCTGATAAAATAGCTCAGTTGAAAGAGAAGATTAGGTGGGTGGTGTGCAAGGATAAGGTTTAGATTAAGGAGGTTATGGAGCTTTTAGGGCTTCTGAATTTTGCATGTCAGGCAGTTCATCCATGGGATACTTTTTGTAAGTCAGTGACATTTTTTATTAAAAGGAGGGAATAGCAAACATCATTCATTCAGGATTAGCAAGTTGGCACATGCAGATTTGGCACTTTGGTTGCCATTTTTGGAGTGATTTAATGTCTGTTTTTGGCAGATGGATTGAATTGATCAAGAGGAAATACAATTATTTATGGATAAATTGGAATGGGTGTGTTTTTTGGAGGAGAACAGTTTGCAGCTCATTGGCCAGAGGATTGGAAGGATGATCGGAAAAGGGATGTTACTTTTTGGAGTTAATGCCAATTTGGGTTGTGTTGGTAGTTTGGCTGGAGTGATTGATGGGAAAGAGGGTAATTTTTAATTCAGATAACATGGCAGTGGTGTAAGTTCTGCAAGCAAAGACTGCAAGATCCGAATTGTTGTTGAATTTACGTAAGTTAGTTTTGCAGAGTTTAATACATTTTTCATTCACAGGTGTGCATGTGGCAGGGATTAGGAATGAGATTGCTGACAGTTTGTCCTGATTTCAGTTTTCCAGGTTATGACAGTTGGCCCCAGGAGAGGAGCTGATGGTGTTACCAGATAAGGTGTGGCATTTTGGTTAATGTAACCAGGAGGCTGGTGCAGCAATCTTTGGCAGAGTCTACCAGGAAAGCATATGGTAGGACATTATTTGATTTTGATAAATTTATTTTGCAGTTGCTTAAAGATGAAGAGGTTTGGTTGGAGGAATTATTATTGTGGTACTTGACTCGGGTGTGGGTGCAGGGTAAGGCAGTGCGATTAGATAAGGTGTAACAAGCAATGTAAGGTAACAGCAATATTTGCACAGGTTGGCTGCAGGATTTTACAAAGTCCTAGATGGCAGGGTATATGTTGAGAGGATGGGATAGAGTGGTTGGAGTGAATATGGATATGTGTTGGCCATTGATGAGACAGATTTTGAAAGTATTATTGAAGGGTTTAGCTTTAGTGGTGGGTAAGTCAGTGTATTATGTCTTGTGGGGTACTTTGTGTTTATGGATGCATTTTGGGACATTTTGTGTGTCAGACCTGTTAGGGATATTAGTTTGGAGAGATGTTATGGTTTTTCCAGAGCCACTGCACATTTGGTTACACAGATCGAAAATAGATCAGCTAGGGAAGAGCATGCAGTTAGTTCTTGGCAAAGATAGGAGTGTGGGGCTTTGTCTGGTGGGTTGGGATGCAGAATTGATGTGGACTCATGTTTGGAGCTATTAGGAATTGTTTTTCATTTGAGAGGGGTTAAGGTGGTAATGGGTAATCAGTATGGACATTTTATAAGAAGGGCACTGTAATGTATGGATTTGCCAGGTGAGGAGTTTTCCACTCATTTCTTTCTTATTGGTAGGGTTTTGGATTTGGCAAGGGAAGGCAGATCCATTGAGGTCATTCAAAGAGTGGGGTGGTGGTCTTCCAATGCTTTTTAATTGATAATTAATACTGTTTTTTTTTTTATCTTTCAGGAATGGAAATTGTCATCTTGGGCCATTCATGTATCCATTGGGCAGTGAAGAGGGCAGCAGTTACAACAAATGGACAGGACTTGGGTTTGCATCAATTGGGATGAACAGTTAGGTGGCATGGGACTAGAGGTCTTAAGTGGACTCAGCTTATTGATGAAATTGAAGTGATATTGTCAAGGATGGGGTTTCCTCAAATATTAGTGATACATTTGGCTGGTAATAATTTGGGAATAATTCCTAAGTAGCAGATGGTGGACAGGATAAGGGAGGATCTGGCTATGTTGCAGACATAATATTCAACACGTGCATTGTCAGGTCAGAGATAGTATGTCTTTGTGTAGAGGAATGCTGCTAGTTTTAAGGCTTTGAAGCACACGTCTGGGGGTTCACTAACTATAGGCTGGCATGATAGCTGGATGCTTTAGGTATGTATACAACAGACCATAGGGATTTTGATGATTGAGACCCAGTTTGATTTAGATCTGATGGGGTGCATTTGAATAAGTTTGGCTTAGATTTCTTTAATGTAAATGTAAGCTTATTTTTAAAAGGTTTAGTAAAAGTTATTTTGTAGGTGAGGGGAAACAGCCTGTGGTCAGGCTGATGGGTGGAGAAGAGGGGCAGACTTGTCCCTCTTCTGTTCCCCCTCTTGGTGCTTGATGCTGATGCAATGAGTTTTGGGGATGAAAATGAGTGGTAGGATGCTGCTTGATTGATGAGAATAAGTGAGTGGTGGTGTGAAGACTGGTAGAGAAGGGGTGAAGGCTGCCAGCCTAGTCAAATAGAATTTGATACATAATTCTGGCATTTGTAAATATAAATGTAAAATACAGGCTTGTTTCTTAAATGAAAGAAAGCACTGTAAAATGGGAACTTCAAGACTGTGGCAACATTGCCATCTGCTCTAAGGAAAACTAAGCCAGGCATTTCAAATGTTCTTTGAAATTAAAATTATGTTTTGTATGTCGTTTGAAGTTACAATCTAGAGTCAATGAGTCTGGAGTAAGCATCCTGCTTATTGTTTTAAGGCTAAAGTTAATGACCAGAGTTTACATGTGGAATGTCCTTTATTGCTCTAAGTGTAAAATAATGTAAATACAGTTTCAGTGTGGTCTGGGAACTCAAGACTAAGTGTCAAAATAATGTAATGTGTATACTGGGAAACCCTAAGTGTCAAAATGATGCAATCTGGGAGGGCCCAGCAAAAATCTGTTAGTGATTTTAAAAAACTATTGTTCAGAGGGAGACTGTGAGCATTTTTGTCTTGATTTCCATCTCATCAGCACTCTGCCTGTTGTTTTAAGTAAGTTATTTTAGAAGTATGTTTTCTTGTAGTAATAGCTATGAAACTAGAAGCAAGTTAGACTAAGTGTTTTTCTGTTATGTTAGAACTGTACTACTGATTTATTTTAAGCTTCTGTATGATCTCTGAACTATTGAATAGCACTGTGGTATAGTAGTATTGTCTTGTGTTTTAATTATTTATTATTAAATATTTTAAAAACCTTTTACCTGTGGCTGGTTTATGTAGAAAAGTTAAGCTCTAGAGTACATTGCATATTTATAGAGTTTATTGTACAAAGCCACTCCTATAGCTTTAGCCCTGGGCTATACTACCAATTGAATAATATTGCACAGTAATAATTGGACACTCTTTTAAGGGCCTTTTAGTAGCTGATAAATATTAGCTGGTGGTGGCAGTAACTACTAAGGGTAAAGGGGCACAGCTGGAGAATATGTGTCAGCCTTTCCCAGGAGTGTCTCTGAAGTTGTATAAATACTTATCTCAAAATGTGTGCTTGAGCTACTTGGATAGGGACACGAAGCACTGGTTGGGCAGAGAGGGTACTGGAGATTAGCTTGCCAGCTAGGTTGAGATCTAGACTCTATAACTGTGCCAATGGGGAATATTATTGGGGACCTGGAGAGCAAGGGAGCAACCAGCCCCAGACTGACTGGGATCTCTGTGTGCACTTAAGGGAAATTGTACTTTCCTGTGTGTATTTGTTATCCTTTCCTCTTATATGAGACTGATGTTAGTGGTGAAGATTGACGCTCCTTGATTGCTGGGCCAGGGCACAGACGTCACAGGTGGTATGGACTCTGCTTATTCAGGCAGGGTGAGCAGGGTACTCTCCCCTGACATATGTTATAAGGCTTTTACATGTTGTGGTAACAAGGTTATTTCTGTTACAATTAATATTTGAAATTATGTAATAATGTTATGTCTGGAATTAATTAACATCAACTGTCATTTAGTGCCATGTGTATTATTGAAAGGGACTGGGACAAATGAGGTTTGGGAACAAACCAATTTGTCCAGGGGCATCTTTGGTAAAGTGTTAGAGTTAAATGGGAGGTGGGAGTTTGTTGGGGAGGAAGGATTAAGATTATGAAATAGAGCTAGACTTGTTTAGTTTTGGGAAGTGTTAATTTGTTAAAGGGACTTTAGAAGAAGTGAGGTAGATGTAGGGTGGGACTTAGGTGTTTACAAAACTGTAACTGGGAAGAGGAATCTTATTTTGATGTGAACTTGCTACCCATCCTCCCTTCTCTTTTATCTTTTGTTTTTTTGTTTGGTAGGGTTATGGAGGTATGTATTGGGAGAAGAAGAGGGGCAGGCTGGTCTCTCTTCTGTTCCCCCTCTTGGTGTTGGATGTTGATGCATTGAGTTTTAGGGATGAAAGTGAGTTGTAGGATAATGCTCAATGATGAGAATATGTGAGCGGAGGTATGGCTGCTGCTTATTAGGGCAGAATGAGTGGGATACGCTGCCCTGATGCATGTTATAAGGATTTTACAAGTTGTGGTTATTACAATGTTATTTGTTTTACAATTAATATTCAAAATGATGTAATAAAGTTATGTTTGGAATTAATAAAGGCCATCAAGGGGACAGGGACAATCTGAGTTGTAACAAAAAATCTTTTAGTAAGTATTATTAAATACATTTTGATAGCAAGAGTAATACTAGACATGTAATGGTATTTCTTTACTAAGAGAAGACGTGAATTTGGTTTTGAAATTAAAAATTGTCTTCAGCTGCTCATATATTAATCATTTATACCATTATATTTAGCACAATTATCCCACTTCAACAAAATTGGGGCTATATGCCATTTGATTTTTTTTAATAGTGCCATTGAAGCCATCGGGTCCTGGGCCAGTACCCCATTTCAAGTTGTGATATAGTTGCCAGTGCTTCCTCTTCTGAAAATGCATGCAGGTTATTCATTAATGTTACATTCTATAACTTTATTAAGAAGAAATTTAGGATGGAAACTATCAAATGCATTTAATAATATAAGTGAGTTACTGGTAGCATATATTTCACTGCATGTGTAACAGAGGACCTTAAGTACATCTTCAGATTACATGTACAGAACATCACTGAAAGACACTGATGAAATGCTACTTGTTCCATGACTTTATTCTAATAACCTTTCCAGAAACTTAGATTGAATCATGGTCCATGTAACATATGTGGCATGAGTTTTATATTCAGATAGTAGTAAGTCTGAAGCATGTATTGACAATTTCATGCAGGACACCTACTTATTATGTGCATTTATTTGAAACAGTTTCATTAGAGTCCTTTGTCTAACTTCAAAATACATTAAATTCAAGAAAGCTACTTACTCTAATCAACAGTGTTTCATATATGATGATTAACTAGTTAGAAAACTGTTTAGTGGGGTTCCTATTATGTTATCGAATCACTAAATGCCGAATGGCCAAATACTCAAAATGACCATTCATCAAAGTGTATTTTGTGGGGTCGTGGTACAGTGGCGAACAGAATATTTGTCCTTTCCCCACTGTAGTGCAACCTCTGAGTTGGAATATATAATTAGCAGGGGTTGTGGGGGACGCAAATGATTCCATGAACGGCCATTCCGAGTATTTAGCTGTTCGGCATTTAGTGATTCGATAATGTAATATAGACCCGTTTAGTGTATATTTAAGAGCAGCCCAGCAAATGTCAATGGAATTGTGTTAATTAGATGCGACACCAAAAATACATGAATTACTAAATCTACTTGTTCCTCAACCTTGTCATTCTGTGAACAAATATCGGATCTGTCTGCACTGAGATCAGGAATGTAATTTTAAATGGAGCAATTAATGTTCTGAAGAGGATCTTGATTTTGAAGTACATTCTATTGTATACCTTTTGTATACTTTTGACCAGGTTCTGTAGGAAGATGAAGAAAATGTAAAATCTTTCTCATTGGGATAGAGCACAACAGGGATAGAAGAGCTCATCTGACTAAATTATGTCATTTAAATTTTATGTCTCTATTTTGACATAGTGCAGTTGACCCTTGTTTGTCTAAAGGTGAGCCAGAAGTTACAATTTTAATTCCCATTCTGTGATAACATTGTTTACTGAAACTGGAAAAAAAATGAAACAGTTGAAGACAAAAATCTTTCTTAATATGATATATAAAGCAAAATTATAACTAAAGGCTATGGAGAAAACACATATTTACATTCAACTACAATGACTCTCCCGTGACTATCAAGTTTAAACTGAATACTTAACAGAAAAACTGTCTTGACCAAACAGCCGCTTTACAGATATCTGTTTAGTTTTCTGAAGTAAATATATGAGGCATCCATAAATATTCACATGAATCAAGCAAAACAATAAAAAAAACATACAAGTTGTTTGAATAAGGCAATTTAGTGTTCACATTACACAAAAGGAGATAAAATAGATTCTTCTTAGAAATTACCTGGACACCATATAGGTTCCATAAAGAAATTCTCAATTCTGCATTCATTCGTGCATTTAGCAATGTATGTGTGTGTGTTTATGAGTATACAATACTTGGTCATATAAGTATGTATACAAAAATGAAATGCATGAGGAAAACACCTCAATCTTCAGTTGATCGACCCCCCCCCCCCAAAAAAAAATAAACAATGTTCTTTTTTCCAGGAAGGTAAGCCCCCTTGTAATTATACATACTAACTCTGAGATCACGGTACACTGGGCAAAGGGAGAATCCCATGATACCCACAATTTATTTTGCACAGAAAATAGCAGTAAAAAGTCACATATGCTGACTTTTGATCAGCTGTACTGTTTTTTTTTTTTTTTTTTTTGCAAGTAATGATTACATGATTCAACCAACTTATGTCATACGCATATATATCAGAAAAAATCCCAAGGTATGGAGACAGGCACACTATTAAAGATTCCACAAGTCTGTTTATTATTCCAATTCCACAAAAATGTACTGTGTAAGAGCTTTTGTAAAAAAGTACTTCCTCAGACACATCATGCTGATGTGTCTGAAGAAGCAATTTTTTATGAAAGCGCTTACACAGTACATTTTTGTGGAATCTTTATGTCTGAGGAAGTAATTTTTTACGAAAGCTCTTACACAGTACATTTTTGTGGAATTGGAATATTAAACAGACTTGTGGAATCTTTAACAGTGTGCCTGTCTCCATACCTTGGGATTTTTTCTGATTTATATCTTTGGATTTTGCTCACTTTGGTCTGGGACTTTTTTTGCTTTGATTATATATATATATATATATATATATATATATATATATATATATATATATACACACACACACACATACACAGTACCAAATGAGAGGTACTTAATAGTGTCCAGATCAATGAAAATTTAAAGTGATTTGTTGAAGTTTAAGTGTTTTGCTTTTGTTTTGTATTTGTTGTGATAGCAGTGTCACTTACTATCTTCAATGGAAAAGTGACAGTTGATGGATATACCATTTTAAATATAACAAACTATACCACCAGTTTGGTTTTAGCCACCATACCAGTTTTTTCTATCCCAATCTCTTTGGGTAAGTCATCTTAAATTTTCAGATTATAGCCATGCCAGACAAATGTCAATTTTAGCAACTAAAAAAGAAACTAAAATATATCTACTATTCTTAATTATTTAGTATATATAGTAGCCTTGCAGGATGACTTTGGTGGAGAGGGGGCTTTGAAGGGCTTCATATTCTCAGTCTACAACATAAAATGTAAGTGCCTTGGTAGCAGAAGTTAAAAATTACAAATTTCTTGAACTGCCATAGTTTATCATGTTGATGGTCCTCTATCAAACCTTTAGTGATACCTATGCCTCTTCTAGGCCTTCCTTCTAATAACCACATCTTTCAAAGGGTAGAACATTATCCTAAATGGATGAGATTATGCAGCATTTTGTTGACATGGTTGTCTCAGCAATAGACTTTTTCCTATTCTGATATGCAGAATTCCATGGTCTGCAAACAGTTTTTTTTGTCAACAGTATCTGTTTGTTTGCAGGATGGAAAATGAAGTACAGAGAAATGCTTCCTCCTTTTTAGGGTGTCAAGATCAGCACATCAAGCACTTCTGAGGTGTACTATAAGGCTGAAGTCCCTAGTTGAAAAACTTTCATCATTGACAATTAATTACTTCCCCTTCCACGTGTACACTTATCTGTTAATCATCTTGTACTCAATCTGATGAGATTTTATTTTTGTTTTCTATTCAGGAAAAGAAGAGATTTATGAGATTCTTGTTGTTCTGTACCTTTACAATGCTAGACACTCTTATTTTATTTTATTTAATTTATTTTAATGTATTTATTTTACATTTGTTTACGAGGAATGTCTTTTTCAGTGGAGGCCTGGGGAGAAAAGCTCTACATTTATAAATAACTGTAAGATACACATACAACATACAGATACAGATACAGATACAAATATTGATTAAATCTCAAGTACAAAATGAAAATACATGTTATACATTTCATTGATACAATCATCTAAGATACAAAGAGTATTGGTACTGTGATTATAGGTAGAAAATGAGCAAGTGAAGTATGCATACACTTAGGAGTATACTACTCAAATACAAAAATAACAGGTTGTGTTCCTTTAGCACCTTTGGACATGTATTTCCTAACCAGGGTTTGTGCAAGAGATGGTCCATAATTCTGGCAGGTTTGATTTGAGATGTTCTTTTAAAGTTGGAAGTATTAGTAGTTCTTCTGATAATTAATGGCAAGGAATTCCAGGTTTTGGCTATGCAGTTGGAATAAAGAGAAACTCCAGCTGTATTGTTAGGATTGGATATATTTAGGAATGATTTGTTACTGGAATGCAATACCTTGTTATTGGAGTAGTGTATCAGTAAATTTTGAAGTACTGGTATTTTTTCTGGCTGATTTAGTATTCGATGGGCGAAGGTAGTTGAGATAGGTGTTTTAAAACCAAACAATGATGGGATCTAAAATTTGTTACTGCGGCAAACTTTGCAATTTTATTATAGCAAGTTTCAAGTTTTGCTAGCTCAGATTTCTTAATGTTTTTAAGAATTTGTGAGCTGTATAGTACCGTAGAGATAAGATGAGTTCTTGCTATAGTGGCCTTTGAAGATTTATTTAGAAAGTGTTGATTTCTGTACAGGGCTCCTATTTTTTTTGTGAACTTTTTTTGTGGTCTGTGATATGTGTATGTTGCATTTTATATTATGGTCAATAACTATGCCAAGTAATTTTGTTTGGGAAACTGGAGAAATAAGTCTATGGTTTATTGATAAGATATTGAAAGGTGGGTGGGTGTCTGCAGCTCTCGTTAGATAGAAAACATGAGTTTTGTTTTGTTAGGGTTAAGTATAACTTGTGCATTGTTTAGCCAAGATTCCACAGCATTAAATGACTGCTGGGTGATTTTTTTGGAGGTTTGTAGTGTTGGGCTGGCATAAATCAGGTGGAATCACCAGCATATTGAACTATGGAGGCAAGTGCGATGGCAGTATGGAGACTGCTATTAAAGATAATAAAAAAGAGAGGACCCAGAAGACATCCCTGTGATACTCCCAAGGTTACAGACAGTAGTGAAAAGAGATTTTGTTGCCACTGTACAGCTTGCTGGCATCCAGTTAAATATTGCTGGAACCAAGTAAGTGCAGAATGGCTAAGTTTAAGTTCCGAGAGTGTAGTTAAGAGTTTAGAATGGGTGACAATATCAAAAGCTTTGGGCAGATCAAGAAAGATGTAGGAAACTAAATTGCCATTATTGTGATGGTGGTTAATAATGTTAGTAAAGTTAACAGGGGTGGTAGTAGTGCTATGATTAGGATGGGATGGAAACCATGCTGAGCATTAGACAGAAGGTTGTTGGTTATTAGATAGTTCAAGATTTCAGAATGGAGGCACCTCTCAAGTATTTTAGACAATTGTAATAGTATAGCTATTGGCCAGTAATTTGATAAATCTGTCGAGTTTTCACCTTTATGTAGTGGGATGATACGTCATACTTTACAAATTTTAAGAACTTGTTCTGAGATGGATCAATTTATTAATATGGATAATGGATAGGATATTTCTTCTGCAGTGAGTTTTA
The DNA here is from genome assembly GCF_019279795.1 of Protopterus annectens. Classification (NCBI taxonomy): domain Eukaryota; kingdom Metazoa; phylum Chordata; order Ceratodontiformes; family Protopteridae; genus Protopterus; species Protopterus annectens. The sequence goes on from NC_056749.1 coordinate 382,963,967, forward strand.
AATATTTGGCAGATAGTCAGCAGCAAGTGTAGCAGGTTTAAGCATTTTGAGATATTTATCTATGGTGTTTATTGGGACAGGTTGAAAAGAGAAGTTATTGGAATTCAGTGTGGTACTATTTGAGTCTGGGTAGGGGAAGAACAATTATTGTTTGTGAGGTCTAATATGGATTTAGTGAAGTATCTGTCAAATTGTTATCTTTAGTATCGGCAAGTGTTGGGCAGGAAGTACTAGTTTGTCCTAGCTGTAAGATTTTTTTGATGGCTGCCCAGAATTTTTGTGGGTTCCTTTGATTTTTTGATTGGACGCTACTAGAGTAATTAATTTTGTCCAGTCTAATATGTTTTTAGCTTTATTTCATAGTTCTAGATATGTTTGTTAGTTGTAGTTTTGTTATTGAGCCATTTCTCCCAGGCCTTAGCTCTAGTTTTTAACAGAGAGCTTGTTTCTTTGGTTAGCCAGGGAGCATAACTGGATTTTATCCTTATTGTTCTGTGTGTGTGTGTGTGTGGGGGGGGGGGGGGCAAGATGTTTAAGATATTGAGGAAGGCTGAGTTAAAGTATGGAGCTGAAGTATCTAAAGGGAGATATTTGAGTGGTGCCTGGTTGTATTTTTTTTAAACTAGCTATGAAGTCCTGGGGGATACATTTTTTCTTATCTCAGATTTGGTGGTAGGCGATAAGTTTATGTGGATTTATTTGGTATTGGAGAATGTACATTGGAATATGGTCACTGAGGCTGAGGCACTCTCATTTTGATTATCATAAATTACTCAGTTGAGATTTGGATGAAAAAAGAAATATTCCAACTGTAAAATCACACATCGTGATAAGGTATTGTCTTTGTAACTTCTTCACAAATTCTCTGCAACTGTAGATGGTCACCTCTTACAAGTTAAACAGTTATTTGTTCCAGCGTACAGATGTATTCATTTATTGTGACTGCCTAAATGTTCGCATAGTGCAGCCCTTTTCTCTTTTCCCAAATCATATTGATTAATTAAAGTGAGTCAGCCGAGGAATAACACTCACTAAAATACAGCAACTATAAACTGTGCATTGTGTAGAGCAGAGCAGAACATGGCTATTAACATGGAATCCATCTTGTAGACTCCTTGAAAGAAGACATTTTGGTATCTACATCAATTATTAACAGTTGTACTTAATGATTAGCACTTGTACATACCACTTTTATATTCTGTCTCATTTTGTATTTGTAGTGTCTCATTCTAGAAATTAGGACATCATGTCACCTCACAGTGAGACTCTAAAAACAATTAAGCAGGAGAGGAGCAGAGGAAGCTGTATCTGAAATAGTTACAGCATTAACATAGCAAATTACCTCACTGATGCAAAATACAACTACAGTCAATACAGCCTGATTTGGAGTTTGAAATGCCTAGGTTTTTCAAGTATGAACTATGAAATAGGAACTCTGGCTCAATGATCACTCCTTTAAGCATTAATCATTAAAGTGGTAAAAGAAGTCAGTTTTGAAAAAGAGATTTCAATAAGAAAACCCACTGTATTTCAACAAACTGCATAATTACAACGTGTGTGTGTGTGTGTGTGTGTGTGTGTGTGTGTGTGTGTGTGTGCGCATACACACACACTACACATATAATTACAAACATTCCACACCCACAGATGTTATTTACATTTTTCACATACATCTGGGTTACAAATTTTGTAAGGGTTACACTTTCTGATATTGACTTCACATTTACTTTTGCAGGAAATAGCTGAATTTGGTGAGGTGAGCTCTCACAATTTACTAACACAGGGAAGTGTATTTCTTGCAATGATACACTGCTGAATGACATCAAAGTTATTTTATCTCATGTGCTTGAGCTTACTTATGCTATGTGTTACAAAAGAACCTGTTTTAACTTCTTTGGCAAATTGTACACAGTTATGAAACCCCCAACCCTGCTTAAAAAAACAGAAGTACTAACATTCCACAATTTGGCTACAAATAAATCATCATATACTTCATTTTTTTGTCTTTTAGTAAGGAGCTGACATTTTGTAGCAGTACTTGGATAAGCATTATAAAACATCAAATAGTTTTTTAACGGAAGTCTTTAGTGGATGTTACAGCTGAATGTGTGTGTTTTTTTTAACCTGGACTCATGCTTTCTTTTAGTCCACACATATAGAGAAACAATATTTGGCACATAAAGTCTTACAGGGAATGAGTATGTGAAATAAATAATTGCAATTATTTACAAAACTCATATAATACACTGACTTATAGCAGAAAGTATGCAAAAGTTACCTCTAATGAAACAGTAAAAAAAAATTAAAATAATTTCACGGGCAGGTTTGTTAAATGTAGGCACTATGAAGTCACTGCTATATGCTGTTCACAAATGCAGTTCTAGTATTATTGAGAGTGTTACCTGCATCTGAAACAGTGCAGAATAATACCAAAATTTCATTTAATTCTGAATTTCCAACATTATGAAAAAAATCATCATCTTTCAATATTATACTGAAATCTTTTAGATCTGAAACTACATTTCTGTGAGTTATACATAGTGTTTTCTAATCTGAACAATTTTTTTGGTTAGCCTTCTAATGCTTTAGCACAAAACAAATTAGATGGGTCCCAGGTCAACAGATTGAACACAGAGCCCACTCTACCAACCTTATGTTAAATTCCCTTATACATAAAGGGATATGGGGTTATTTTCTGGCTTAGTTTTGAAAAAAGAAGGTATGTGCCTAACCCCAGTAATGTATTTAGCCAAACCTAGAATTAATGATATTTCCCCACACATGCATACATGTACCGATACTGTTCTTGACAACTTAGGCCCCTTACTCAAGATGAACACTTAACCAAACATACAAAGTGCATACATACCTAGAGGTAAATTAGGAATGCCAGTTCACCTGTAGCATGTCTTTGCGGTATTATGGAAAGCACAGCAGCTAGATAAAACTCAGACTGAGGCATGGAGGGAAAGCAAACTTCACACAGCAGGAATCACAGAAAAGAACTCAACCAGAAAAAGCACTGTGTGATGGCAATGCTATTCACTGTGCCACAATGCCAGTTATTATGTCCTGTCACTCATATCCCACCTATACTGACAAACCCATATTCTGTGTGCAGTGTTGTTTTATTGTGATAGAATGTGATATAAATGATAACTAACTTGCACGTTTAGATGCACTGTAGCACATGCAATCATTTTCATCAACAGACATCCCCTGTATCAATTACAGCCATATTATTGATTGTGTAAGACTCAGAAGTCTGACTGTATGTACAAAAATGACCACAGTAAAGCACTGCAGATTTCTTAAAAAAGCAAATCATTCAGTGCCCAATTAATGACCTTTTAACTTCAGAAAATGGAAGCAGGTTCATTCACATTCCCCACACACAGCACCTATACCTAGCAGTTACAGTCACTTTTATGAAGGTGTGCACTTCAGATGTCTGATTGTGAAAAAAATCATAACCCACAATATAGTATTTCAGCTTTGTCACTCATAGTAAAGCATTTTAACTTCCTATACAACATTTTCATCAATCCTAAAATGCTAAATGAGTGATTAACTTGAGCAAATAACAGCAAGGTTAATCAAACTCATTTTCATCCACAGATGGCCCTGGTAGCAGCATTTTAACCACTCCATTCACTATGTACACTTCAAATATTGGATTTAGTAAAATAAAAGTAATGATCTACAGTAATTTATTTCAGCATCTCCAACCTAGACACACATACACATGTATATATACACAGAATGAATAAATGAATACATAATGACTGCAACACTAGCCACTTGGTGGTATAAACACTGATTTGGTCACAGTGACTAATGATATGCCATGCCAACACCAATGGGAAAAAGGGGTTTGGTGACAATGACAGCCACAAAAATCTATATACTGACTTGCAGTGACACACATAGTACTGTGAAAAATAATTAAAAAATAAAATTTTCTCCTGAATTCACAGTCCTGTCAATACGTCCCGGAGTTGTTCCATGTTATTTTAGTTTTCAATTAGATTGATTCAGGCAGCAGTCATCCGATGTATCCTCAGCTAATAGTAAAGTCTATACACTGTTCATCTAGCAGTTGCCATACAAAAGTTATTTGGTGGCCCCAAAGCAGGAGAAGGACATGTAATAAGGTGTTAGCACAGAAAACTGAGCTGTTTTCAAAACAGCCCAGAAGAGTTATTTAAGCTTGTTTTTTTTTATTAAAGAACTCAAACTCTGAGAATTTCATAAGTTTAGATTAAGTGTTTAGGTTAAACAGCCATCAAGGAACACTGACTCCTCCAAAATGGCTCATATACTTTATCACCAGCCCAAGATTTCAAATTTATTTAAAAAATTTCAAGGTTCTTTGGAACAATATACCTATACTTGTGAGAGAGACAAAATTTTGCAAAATTAACAGTTATGTGTTGATTCCTTACCCCCAAGACCCCCTATCTTAATCACAAAGTTCATATTATAATTATGTCTATCATTTTGTATACACACTAATCTCAATATCAAACACAATTTGTAGCACAGCAGCATGGAAATTCTTGTCTGCTAATATCAGCTTATCTCAAATCTACCTATAACTGAATGAACATTTGTGTACTTGTATCTAGCTCTACACTCAATACCTTTAAGCACTGCATTTTTCTTAGTAAATTTTCTTGGAACTCCTTCTAACATATTTGTTTGTCCTTTTGTGTAGGTGCAAAATGTATTATTGCACTCTGTAATCTGCCCGATGTAAGTCATAAAGACCAAAACCAAAGTGCTTTAATTTCTTGTACACGGATTCCCTAACTATCCCATGTATTTAATAGTCTCTGTACTAATTAACTGATCATGAGTTTTGAAAAAAAAATTTGGTGTTATAGTAATCATCAGATCATTATACTTTTTAGCTTTATCAAGCTGAGATGGCATTAAATATACAAGGGAACTAGAAATTTTGTTAGAAAAGTACATCATTTTGTACTTATCCTGGAAGAACTTTAGCCCGGTTCTGATGGCCAAGTTACTTAATAACTGTAAATACTGGTTAAATTCATCAGTACTACTTTGCAGTATAAATCCAATTTTAAAGTCACTGGAATACTTATGTTCTCAAAAATTATTTTTGGGGAAAGATGAAAGTACAATGTTAAATAAAGCTGGTCCCAGTACTGACCTCTGAGGAACTCGTGCTTTCCCAATTTGTCTGAATGAACTTTCGGAACCTTAATGCACTGTTTTCTACTAGTCAACCAATTCATGATCAACCTTAAAATTTAACCTTTAGTTCTAATCTCAAATACATATTTTATAATAACTTTGAATGGTAGATGTTCAAAATCTTTAGTGAGATTCAAAAAATAATCCCTGGTCCCAAACCTAAAATTAGGGAAATAGTTATTTGTTTATAAAAATATATTAAGCTGCTCAGCATTGATTTTTCTTTATTGAATCCATGTTGTTCAATATCTATCACTTCTACTTTGTTCTCAGATTTGCCCATAAGGCCAAATAGGCATCCATCATAAACTTTCATACTAGAGATGTTAAACTTACTGGCTTGTAATTTTTTATTTGATCTTTCCTTCCTTTTTATACAGTAATATAACACAAAGTAATTTACAGGATTCAAGAATTGTACCATTCTCCAACAATTTCTTAAATATACTTTATTGTTAAAGTTAATGTATTTGGAGACATTTTTTTTATTATCAAATAAATTGCTAAACAATTTATTTTTATAGTTGGTGTTAGCATTTTTAGTTTCCTATTTTAAGTTCCTAAAAATAATATTGTTTTTTCCTGTTAGATATTTCTTTAAAGTTTTGTAACTGATTTTTTTTTTATTCTATATATCCTCAGTATGACTTAATTCCACCAAATAAGAAAAGATGTTTTACTATTCTTACAACTCATAAAAGCCTTGACACACTTGTACAGCAATTTTTCAAATATATTATACGTAAAAGAATGCTCCAAGGATAAAGGTAAATTACTAATATTAGCAATTTGTATTATAATTATAATACAATATATATTATTATATTACTATATTACGATAGTCCAATTTATTCCAAGTATAGCTTTTCAATGAGAGAGTAATTTTAAGTGCCATTTCTAATGTAAATGCTATAGAGTTATGATCAGACAAGCATAAATGAGAAAGGATCTTCAAACAGTTTAAATTTCAGGGGTATTTGTAACTATAATGTCAAGTATATTGTTTCCCCCCTCATATTAGATGAGACCAAATGAGTCATTCCATAAAAGGATGCAATGTTAGTAAAGTCCCTTTCAAAAGTAGAGTTAGTGGATAAAGTATTCCATTGAATTCCTAAAATGCTAAGTAAAGTGACCTGACAGTAAAATAGTACACTTTCTACCAAGGCAATTTTCCAAGTTTAATAAGTATTCCCAATGAGTATAACCGTCCATTCTTGGGGAATGATAGTTTAAAGCCAAATAACTTTATTTTGGACACTCGTTAAAAAACTGAACAATAATGGTTTTAAAATCTATTTTATAAGACAAAAGCCAATGGTCTTGTAAATCCATAATGACCCCACCACCACCACGCTTTCCCACAAGCACTCACTCATTTTTAACAAAATTCTTTAAATGAATACAAGACAAAATCCATGTTTGTCTTATAGTTATTAGTTTGTAGTGTTTTTTTGTAATTAAGCCAGTTAATTCATCAAATTTATTTCTAAAATGTCTGACATTGCAAAGAAAACACTCCATAAACATATCAAGCTTTCTACAGCTGATATTTGATTTAATACTCTGTCTTTTTCTCATATTCTGTCTATTTGGTCAGTAATTTTTTTCCAGCCATATGTGATGCATATTCAAATAAGGTCTTTTATCATAAATACTTTCTTCACAATACTTTATTAATTGTATATTATAAATGTTTGTCTTAACTAACTGTTAAATATATGGGCTTTAGTGATCTATTAATCTGTCCATGAGGCCGATGGTATATTTTCACTTAACATTAAGTTTTTCCTAATACACAATTATATACAAAACATTCCTCATATAATTCAAAGGAATATGTCTAAGATTATTAGTCCCTACATGAATTATAAACACATAATATCTTGGTTTTATCAAACTCAGCCTTTGTAATAACTTTTGCACATCAAACAATTTGTATTCTGACAAGACTAATATTGTATGGGAGTTATTATCCAGCGTACTTAATTCTCTCACAACAGGTCTTTTTTTTTTTTTTTTTTTTTTAACTAAGAAAATGTTTACATTTTTTTGATTAGTAGTAGCATCTGTGTAGCCATCACTATCCTGCATTCCCTTACAACTGTTTTTGGTGAATTTCCTCCATATAATAGTGCTGCTCATGGGCAGAATTACACATCCTTAATATGGGAAACTGAAATACTTTTAGTAGTAGAAATACAGAAGAAACAGAAAAAATCACATTCCAGTAGAAACAGTTGACAGAGTGACACACTGGTGCAATATAGTTAAACCCTTGTCCTACTGTATTGTTCATTTGTGCTGTTAGTCAATAAAAGTTATACACTGGATGCATTAAATCTAGAACTCGGTGAAAGAATTCTAATGGAGACCATAAATGAGAACTTAATCAACTAATTTCTCAATATTTTTATAGTATTTGCTATAGCATTTATAGTAATACATTTCTTTTAGGTGCAGTTGAAGCTTTCTTTTAAAGCATACATAGTTTTCCTCATTTCCTGTCTCCTATGGATGAGAGTAATAGATATCATTCTATGGATGAGTGTGCAGATTAGCCAGTGAAAGTTTAGTGAAGGTTCTTTTCATTCATTACTAATTCAAAATGTTGGTCATTAAAGTTAAGGTTAGCATGTGACTCTTCTAGTGCAGATGTCCCTGTCAGAATAAAGCTGGGTTGCTGTCCTTAGGGATTGTCGTGATGTATTTGGTTTCTTGTAGGGGATTTAAGATGCAGTGATTGTACTTTTCAGCTGTACTGCTCTATGATGAAGAAGTGCTGCAGCTTGTAGGGAAATGTCTCATGAGATAAACAAAAGAACCCCTTTGACCCATTCTCTTGTTTTATTAATATACCAGATTGCAACACTTCCATTTAAGTAAACCTTTAATGAATCTGACAAGACAATGTCAGATACTTCACCATGTTTATTTCTAGTAAATTTTTGATCTCTAACATACCAGTCCTTGAATCCTTTTATGTTAATGTGCAGTGGTAATCTCCTGTGATGTATTAAATTGTCAGTTTTTAAAATAATGTTAAAGATTATAGTAGCATGGTCTGATAACGGAGATGAAACTATTGAAACCTCTGTGATATGTGATAACAGACTGAGACAAAAAATGTATCAGTATTGATTTGTGTTCCATATCTATGTGAATAATGGGTAAATTGAAGTGAGTTGTTTTCCTTAGCTAATACATATCTTTTAAATTCATTAGATTTACAAAATGTAAATGTTTGGCTGAAGATTTGATTCTCAGCTTTCTATATGCATTGGAATATTTGTCTGATAAAATACAATGAAAATCACCAGCTATTAGGACTTCATCTTTCATGTAATAGGTTACTGTGTCTAAGTAATTTTTGCATCTTTATGTCCAACCCCTAGAATCCAGTAACAGTTCACCAATGTATATAGTTTTCTGTTCCACAAATTATAACAATGCTTAACATACCATTCTTATCAATATAGGTATCTTTTACTTTAAACATTACTGCTGAGTTCTTCCATAAAATGAGGGTACCTGTACTTTTAGCTCAAAAGCCAGAACTTGCTAAAACCAAATACATTTTTTAATGAAAGTTTATTTTCATCTTTACTAAGTAAATGTGTTTCCTGTAGAAATATTATTTGAGTTTTATGCAATTGCAAGTATTTGAAAAGACTTTTCCTCTAAGCTGGATTATTGAATACATTAATATTAATACATATGCATTTAAAATCAGACATTTATATAAAAGAGAGAGAGAACAAACAACCGGTATAATGAAATCACATTTATGTAAGAACTTATATTCTTTATATATAACAATATGAAATCTTAAGCTATGGATAAAACTTTATAACCTGGACATTTCTTAGAATTTTCAGAACTCCCACAACATCACAAAAGTGCTCATGCCTCGAATTAAACTGCTTCAAGATGGGCCAAGGGCTTACAAATGAACAGTTTTATTAGCTACAGCCAAAACAAAACTGTCCCAAGTGAATCAAAGCCACCTCCACACTACAGCAAATGTAATATTTTTGAAGCACATTCACTCAAGATGTAACATGAAGCCAAATGGCCTTTTTTAGTTTGAAGTAATGTAGCTGACACTTGTATTAGATGGTATTATAATCCTGACAGTTTATTATAGTTTGAAACAAAGCTGTGTTCTGAGCAAAGATGAAAGCAACCAATACAGTAAGTTACAGTTTAGGGATTAACTCATTTATGCCTGGTGCTCTTAGAAATAGCATGTTGAAACTGCTGTAAGCAAGTCTTAAGCTAAACAATATATTGTTATTAACATTCCAACATTTTCAGCCATGAATTCTGAGTATGGTCGAAGCATACAACAAGGTACTTCTGCTGTTGCACCTGCGATATTTTAACAATACAGCTGTTTTTAGAAAAAAATGTTTTGAGTTTTTTGGACTTTGCAAAATTCCAAATAATACAAGTTCAGTTCAAAATGCCATAAATAGTTAGGGTATTCACAAAACATGAGTAGTCCAGGAGTTGAACTCTGCATTCCTAAAGGAGAGCTGCATCCACAGGCTCAGAAAACACATTTACTTCATCATGGTTTGGTGTTTCCTACATTTTTACACTGCACTGGTTCTATTTACATGTTTGTAAATATTGGTATATGTAATGTCTGAGTCTGAAGTGACCCTTATTGTTTAGTCTGCCTCTAGATATCCCACAATACAGTGCGTGTCTGTAAAAAATTACATCACACAGGTCTCTCTCCTCCTAAAGCTCCCATCACTGCATTGATTTTACATACATACACTGCTGTCTTTGTCAGTTTTAAGTAACATTTCATGCTATTCAGTGAATACTTAAAACACAAACAGTGCAAATGCCACAGAACAGACTTTCAAAGTGCTTTTTACGGCTGCTTCTTACAATTTTTGGTAGTATACTATTTTTATGAGTAATTTATTGCATTGGTATATAGTAGGGTTGTAAAAAAAACAGACCCCCCCAACCTATAGTTATAATATTCTTATTACATAACTTATAAGGGGGTAGAACATCTGACAATAGCTACCTTACCGTGATTTAAATACATAGATGTATGAGAATGAATATGTATATTGTACTACAATGTAATTTGAATATATTTATTTAACTGTAAAGGCATGAATTTTTAGGGGTTTTTAAGTTATTACTATCTTTTAAGTGTATGTAGTACAATAATTTTTATTGTCAAGATAGGAATACATTTTAATATTCATTCTTCTATTTTTTTACAAATTAATGTATGTGGGTTTAACACAGCGTTAATCCATCAAGAAGGTTTCTGAATCATGATTTAACAAGGGAGGGTGAGCCCTTTTCATTGGCTCTTGTAGCTATGACTAGAAAGGGAATGTATTTTAAATGTTGTAACGTTTATTTGAATTTGTTAGCCACTGATCAAATCTGATTTCAGTCCCAGCATGGGATCAAAAACTTACCAGATATACAAAACAGACAAGAGCAAAATAATACATAAGTAACAATAAAATAGTGCAATGGTAGAGTCATGTTTAGGATACATAGTAAGACAAATGCATTAATTTACAATATGTATGTAACATGTTTCAGTTAAATATAGAAAAATACAGCATTGTCTTTGCACAAGTCTAGGAATGCAGTAATATTAAATCAGACCTTCACAGTGTACACACAGTTTCAATTAATGCACTTTCAATCAGTGAAAGTAGATTTCAGTCAAGAATACTGATAAAAACAGAATATGCAGTATATTGAGTACAAACAGATCTTACAAGGCTGGGCAACCAAGGCTAAAGAGATATGTAGAAACATTCAGGGTTTGGGTATTATTAGGAAATAATTTAGACACAGTTAAGTTAGTTCATTTAGACTGATATGCAGAAAGACTTTGTAGTACAGACATTAGCATATGAGTGCAGAAGTCAGGTCTAATATCCAGCATTCCACAATATTAAGTATACTATTCAGGAGGAAAGGACTATAACGGATATAAATGCAGAGGACTATTTTTGTTTATCAGCACTGTTACTAGAAGACAGAATTTGGACACTATTGACATTTACCTTCACTGTACATAATAAAGCATTCTTTACTAAACTGTAGCATTTCCAGACTTTATTCTGATAGGTACAAGTAGACTTGGCCCATAAAGGAGAGACTGCCACCTGTTCAACACAATTTGCTAATTAACAGGTAAAGACATTCATTCCAGTTTCTTCCAGTTATATCTGGCTCATTCTAGTATCCTACAGTCATATCAGTTCTTTCAATGTACAAACATTTCAAAGCATTTATAAAGTTAGAGTAAAAATGAATTAGAGATTTAAAAATAAATAAAGGATCTTAGTGGTTGAGTTAGAGGAATGAAAAGCTAAAGCAGACAAAAATGATTTGACCTGAGAGGTAATGGCTGCATCCTCCTTGGTTAAGTAAATGTGATTTTAGTGGAGAATAGAACTTGGAATAAGGGGATGTGTCTTTAATTTTAGGTAGAAAGGGACTCCCGCAATTTCAGCCTGAGAAGTGACAATGGCTGGTCACAGATATGTTGATTAGAGTATGGGATTTATGATTTACTGCCTGAATGGTTCATGTTTCTTAGGTGGCTATGAAGGTATGCCTTATTAGTTCTGAAGTTAAAGAACGGAGAGCATTTTTATATATTATTTTGAAAGTTGTGATTCTAGGAGCAGGTCTAGTCTTCAATAAGATGGCAGCCAGTTTCCCTTTTTAGTGTTCTGTAGTAGTGCTCATTTCTTGGGGAGTATTGAATAAATACACATATTTTATTTTCTAGTGTTAGAATAATAGTGTAGTTTTTAGTAGAAACTGTTGATATATGAGGGAAGATAAATTTGAGTTGAGGGAGTAAGATTCCTTTCTCTGCTGCAGATTTGGTGTGTGAGAGAAAATGGTATATTGTATTTATATATATATATATATATATATATACATACATACATACATACACACACACACACACACACACACACACACACACACATACATACATGCATGCATAACTGAAATGTAAAGGATTAATATTTACCTGTATAAGCAAGATGCAGGTGGACTGAAATACCTGAAAGAAGAGACTTCCTCTAAGGGATTGCTGTTTTGATCATAGATCGTTACAGTTTTCTTGAATCTGCTGCATTTCTGTTTAATACCAAAATAACATAGTTTTAGTTTTGGACATATTTACTATGAGATTTTTAGTAATAATCCACTAAATGAGGTGACTGAAGTCAGATTGTATATCTTGCTTTAAGTTGGGAGTATTTGGAGCAGTAGAGGACCGTGTTGTCTGAATATAGGAAAAGATGAAGGTAAGGAAGAGCAAGTGGAAGTTTACTGATGTATATGGAGAACAGGAGGAGTTTAAGACTAGATCCTTGAGTGGTGGAGTACTGGAAGTGAGAGAGGTACAGGAGTTATAGTTTACTCAGAAATGGCATTTAGTCAGAAAACTTTGGAACCAAGGGATAGGATCGTGGGTAATACCTAGTTCTGAAAGTTGGATTATAACAGAGGAGCAGATTGTTTAAGTCAAAGCTTCTGGGAAGCTCTATAGAAATTGCACCAAAGAATATGCCTTTGTGCAGTGATATGAGCATTTCATCAGACTAGGTGGCTGTGGCCATGCTCCTCCCTGAGCAGAAGCCATGTTGTTTTCCGAGTAAAGTTGATATTTAGTAATATATTCTATGTTTTGAAGGTAGACAATTTTCTCTAAGATGTTGCATTGGGTTAGGAGTATGGAAATCAGGAGGCAGTGTGATGGGAATGTGAGTGGTTTTGTTTGGTCAGTGATTTTACTATGGCAGATTTCCATATATTAGACATTTTGTTGGTAGTAAGGGGAAAAAATGTGTTTTAGGGATACAACAATGAATATGTGAACCATGGATGTAGGTTGCTTATACCTGGGGGTCCTTTCAGCCATATTTCTTCCTGTAAAGGTATAATGTATTTGGCCGGCTAACATCTACCTGAAATCAGCTGGATGTATAAGTGAATTTAAGTACACTTTTATCTACTCTTTTGCATATAGTATTGCATTTAATTTATTTATTTGTGTTTTTCACTGAATATTAACTCAACTGAAGTTGTGGCTGTCTCTCTACATTGTACTTTTTAGAATATCTGTGTAGCCATTGATAGCAGTGGGGGGTAGTTTCAGCTCATCACTAACATCCTGTCTTGCCTTATATAAGAGGTACATTTTGAGTTATCTCTGCTTAATATCAGAGCTTTGGCAGGCTAACATCTACCTGAAATCAGCTGGACGTATAAGTGAATTTAATTACACTTTTAACTGCTCTTTTGCATATAGTATTGTATTTAATTTATTTATTTGTGTTTTTCACTGAATATTAACTCAACTGTTGGTAGCTTTGAAATTGCCCACCCCTCTTGTAGATTTGTATTTGGATAAACTTTCTGGGCCCATCTCATTTGCTCATTCAACTGAGTGCAGTGAGAGCATATTGATTTCAGGCACTCCTACTATGTACAAAGAGAGCAATTGTGAAGGACAACCCTGTAGCCTCTTAATCCTGCTCTGTTCCTTCCCTCCAAAAAAAAAAAAAAAATTATATATATATATATATCTTATTCATCTGCTCTTACTGTAACTGTCTTAGTCGCTCTTCTGCATGCTATCTGTTCAGTCGCTCTTACTCTGCAGTTACTGCTTGTTATTAGCCTTCTAATTTACTGCCTTCTGCACTTGTTTTTTAGTCATTTGTTAATTTAAATGCATTTATTTAAACTGTATTTGCCATAGTGTTGCTACATGCTCGGGTGTGCTGGCCTGCACTACAATTTGAATTGTATTTACTGCTGTTTTAGCTGCTTTTCTGTAACAAAAAAAAAATTCTAAGCTTGTTTCCTGGCTTTCCTGTAACTAGTCAAGTCCAGATACAGACTTGCTGTTTCCAGGACTGTTGGTAAGCTTCTGAGACATCTCCAATACTGTATTAATCCCGGAACAAATATCTTTGCTCAATAAAGGTTTATCTTTTATACCTGGCTTTTTTGTACCAGAGGACACTTTTGCCCAGGATCTATTCACATTTTGCAGATTGATTAACCTTAAATTATTTTTTCAGGATAAGGAGGTGGAACAACAGACTTTGGATGATTTCAAATATCATGCCTCCTCTTTTATACCACCCATGCATCCTTCTGTTAATCTGTTCTTACGTAGTGTACTTAGGGATTTACATTTTGTGTCTAATACACGTCCACCTATGTCGAACAATATGTCTGAGTCTGACTTATCCTGTTTGAATGAGCTTGTGCAGAACAAGGAACTGGTGATAGTTAATGCTGATAAAGGAGGGGCAGTGGTTGTGATGAATTGGACTGATTATGATATCGAGGCACACAAGCAATTGGATGATGCCAGGTATTACACCAAAATGCCACTTGACCCCCACCTTTATGTTCAAACAACAAATTGATAGTTTCTTATGTTCTGCACTGGACAATGGTATTATAACATCTAAAACTGTTAAACATCTAACTATTGCTGATCCTGTCAGACAGTTCATTTATTTTTTACCTAAGATACATAAAGATTTTTTACATCCACCAGGTAGACCCATTGTGTCTGGCATTGGATCGTTAACTGAGCCCCTATCTGTATTTTTAACCAGACATCTCAAACCTTTGCTCTCTTGGGTTAGATCTAGGATCCAAGATACTACTCAGTTTCTATGTATTATTAATGATATGCAAATTGAGGAAAACTGGTGGCTATGCACATTAGATGTTAGTTCATTATACACCAATATTCCTCATTGGGTGGGTTTGGATGCGATCGAATACTGGCTGTATAAAGCTAATATGTATCAACCTGGCTTTAACACCTTTTTGATTAATCTTACCAAACATGTGCTTACAAAAAATGTGTTTTTCTATGATAAGGAATGTTGCCTACAGATTAAGGGAACTGCTATGGGGGCATCCTTTGCCCCCATCTATGCCGATTTATTCATGGCATACATTGAAGAAATCTTGATTTATGATGATACCCATAATTTGTTTTTGCCAGAAATTGACATCTGGCAGAGGTATTTGGATGACTGCTGGATGGTGTGGAGATCTGATATTGAATATCTCAATGAGTTTATGGAATATCTAAATGATAATAAATGGGGAATTCATTTCACGATTACTTATGATCGGGACCGCATCACCTTTCTGGATGTTTTGATTTCCAGAAAAGATGACAATACCTTGAACACAGAGGTATATAGGAAGTTCCCACAATATAACACCCTACTCCATGCCTCCAGCTATCATCCAAAACATATTACCAGGAACATTCCTAAATCACAATTTATTAGAATTAGGTGCAATTGTTCGGATGAGGATAGTTTCAAACATCATTGCCAGGATTTACATGATAGATTCATCAATAGGGGTTATAGTTTGGGTTATGTCACCATGGCACAGATTCATGCATTGGGTCTCACCAGACAGGACTTATTGACATACAAAGATAAACCTTTATCTTCAAATATATTACGTTTTACTACTACTTTTGGTAGAAATACCAACAGGTTCATAGATATTGTAAATGACAATTGGAATATATTGAAGGCGGATGCTGTAATAAACACCTTGATTCCTAATGTTTGCTCATTTTCCTTCAGGAAAGGAAAAAACTTAGGGGCTCACTTTAATCACTATAAGCACCATTCTGACTCCATGTTACCTCAGCTTTATCAAACTACAATATTGGGTGATAAACTTACTGGCTGTTTTCCTTGCGGCCATTGTAATAATTGTAAATACATTCTGAAATATAAAGAATTCACCAGCCGAAATAGTAGTACAGTTTATGACATAAAATTCTTTGCTAATTGTAACACGGATTGGGTTATATACATGGCGAGTTGCAGCTGCAGCTGTCAGTCATTTTATATCGGTCAGACCTCCCGTCCATTTAAGCTACTTATGTCAGGACATTTGAGTGACATCAAATGTAAAAGACTAACTAATGCTTTATATAAACACACACTGAAACAGACAGCTAAATTTAATTTTATTATTATTGACAAGATTATTGGGGATCGCACTCACAAATCTGGTTGGCACAATAAACTTAATATCAAAGAGAAGAAATGGATTACTAAACTTGGTGCTCTGTTTAATCCAGGGCTTAATGAATATTTATGATGATGCTTTTTGTCAGCCAATCATGTTTATTTTCTCTAATTTATCTTTTATTATTTAAGGCTTCTGGTATTTATTTCTATTTTTTTGATAACATTGAAGAAGGCCAGGTTAAATCCAGGCCGAAACCAGTCTGTTTGATGAAGTCTTAATACCATTAAATTCTATTATTACTCACAGTCAGCCTGTGGCTGGCTATTTTTATTTTTTATTACATTTCTGCCGTGCAACTTCCTCTGTGCAGGGAAGCTCTTTCCTGATACACGAAGCTTCTGAGACCCCCAAGCCTTTCTGTGTTGGAGGGAAGCCTTCTAGCTTATCAGTGGGAGTGGTAAGCACTAGGATGACTATCTACCATGGGAAGTGTGAGTTTTGGCCCTGAAATTGTAGTTCATTGGACGTTTGGGCAGTTTTTCCATCTTTATACTTTCTGGTTAAAAGCCTGTTTTGCATTTGGTCCCCGCCTTTCCTATAACTAGTGTAATCCAAGTACAGATTTGCTGTATCCAGGACTGTTGGTAAGCTTATGAGCCCCCCAAGCCCTTCTGTGTTGGAGAGAAGCTTTCTAGCTTATCAGTGGGAGTGGTAAGCACTATGTAACTATCTACCACAGGAGGAGTGGTTTCTGGCCCAGAAATGATAGTTTATTGGCCATTTGGGAAGCTTTTCCATCTCTTTCAGCCTTCTGATTTAAAAGCCTGTTTGCACTTGTTTCCTGCCTTTCCTGCTGCTAGTTTAGTCCAGGTACAGATTGGCTGTATCCAGGACTCTTTGTAAGCTTCTGAGCCCCCCAAGCCTTTCCGTGTTAGAGGGAAGCTTTATAGCTTATCAGTGGGAGTGGTAAGCATCAGGTAGCCTATCTACCACAAGAGGAGTGGTCCCTGGCCCCAGAAATTGTAGCTATTGGCTGTTTGAGCAGTTTTGTTCCATCTCTTTCAACTTTCTGGTTTGAAAGCCAAACTTGTGCCTGTTTCCCACCTTTCCTATAACTAGCCTAGTCCGGTTACAGAGTTGCTGTATCCAGGATTGTTAGTAAGCTTCTGAGCCCCCAAGCCTTTCTGTGTTGGAGGAAAGCCTTCTAGCTTATCAGTGGGAGTGGTAAGCACTAGGTAGCCTATCCTCCATGGGAAGAGTGAGTTTTGGCCCAGAAATTGTAGTTTATTTGGCCGTTTGGGCAGTTTTCCATCTCTTTCAACTTGCTGGCTTAAAAGCCTATGTTTATACTTGTTCCCTGCCTTTCCTGTAACTAGTCATGTCCAGGTACAGATTTGCTGTATTCCAGGACTCTTTGTAAGCTTCTGAGCACCCAAGCCTTTCTGTGTTGGAGGGAAGCCTTCTAGCTTATCAGTGGGAGAGGTAAGCATTAGGTAGCCTATCTACCACAAGAGGAGTGGTTCCTGGTCCAGAAATTGTAGCTACTGGCTGTTTGGGCAGCTTTTGTTCCATCTCTTTCAACATTCTCATTTAAAAGCCACACTTGAGCTTGTTTCCCACCTTTCCTATAACTAGTCTAGTCCAGATACAGAGTTACTGTATTCAGGACTGTTGGTAAGCTTCTGAGCCCCACAAGCCTTTCTGTGTTGGAGGAAAGCCTTCTAGCTTATCAGTGGGAGTAGTAAGCACTAGGTAGCCTGTTTATGATGAGAGGAGAGGTTCTTGGCCCAGAAATTGTAGTCTATTGACCATTTGGACAGTTTGTCCGTCTCTTTCAACTTTCTGGTTTAAAGGACCACATCTGCACTTGTTTCCTATCTTTCCTGTAACTAACCTACTGGTAGCACTAGAAAGCCTTAAACTGAAACAACTCTTCTAGCTTAGGAGAGAGACTTTGGAGTGATTAAGTATCAGTTTTCTGTACTTTGTTGCTGTACTTAACTGTTTTCCACCTAAACGCAGGTTTGCCAGTGTTTATTGTGATTTAAAAGCTTGTTTTTTTCACATATTGCACTTATTTGACTACCTGCACTTTTAAAAAAAGTTTTTTGTTTAAATAATTTGTTTAACTGTTGTAGGCTACACACTAAAGTGCAATAGCCTTATTCTGATAATTTGTAGTCATTTAAAGCTGTTTTAAGTGTATTTTTTACTGTTTTTGCCTTATCTTTTCAAAAAAAACAAAACAAATCCTTGTTTCTCGCCTTTCTAAGCTAGTATAGTCCAGTATTCAGGCTAGTGCTGAATTCAAAGCTGTGATACTAGTTTCTGAGTTGCCCATACCTTACTTGGATAGAAGGAAGTTTCTCTGTTCACCTGTGAGAGAGGGGAGCTTTGAGCAACCTATCTGTCCCTGGAGGAGTGGTTCCAGCCCAGATGTTAGAAATTAGCCCAAAATGGCCAATAAACTACTATCTCTTTCATTTCTTTACTATAAAAATCGCGTTTGCACGGTTTTGCGCACCGGGCAGCGCCAGTTAGCTACGGTTAAATTATTCCCGGATCCACTAAGTCTCCTCTTCAATTTTTCCCTTGAAACTAGTCTAACTCTCAACCTAAGCACTCAAAAAGCATCTTACAGCCCAGCACTTGCTTAGACCTAATAGGAAGCACTAATATACCCTAACACTGATTGCCCATCAGGGCAAGGCGCTTTATTCAACCCTCACCAACCAAGCAACTAAGCAGCTCACCCTACTATTCAGGCATGACCAAAGGGCAACTTCAGGTGCAATCTCCAGTCCAGCTGGGGCATCTGGGTATCCTGAGGCACTGTTACAACTGCCTCATGTACACAGACAACCCTCTCCTCCTACCACAAAACACTACCATATGTGAGAGATGCAATTATACAGCCAAACTGGAAGCTAAGCTGTCTCCACCCAAGACTGGAACAGACAGTCAAGAGGGGAAGGTTAACACTTGCACCACAACTCCAGCTGCACACAGACCTACTAAAACAGCACTGGCAAAAAATACACAAAATCATACTCGGAGGCCCTAAATAAAAACCTGCAAAAACATCAGAGACCTCCAAAGCAGACACCAAACAACCTGCACTTCCAGTCACAAACCAGGCAACACATAAAACACAAAATCAGTGTGCCGCACAATCACAGTCCTTAAGGCGAAATAACATACCTAACACACTAGTAATAGGTGACTCTATAGTCAGGCACACTGACGTCCCACTCACTAGGCTGGACAAGCAGAAGGTTACTGTTAGCTGCCTGTCGGGAGTCAGAATCCACCACATAACACAAGCACTCAAGTCACTCCAGAACAAGTACAAATATGACTCTGTCATTGTTCATGTTGGTGTGAATGACCTGAGACGTACCTCCCTGGGCTACATGAAAAGAGACATGGAAGAGCTATCTGATCATATAGCCCAGGCTGGTATGACCCTGACCCTGAGTAGCATACTACCCTCACCAAGAATGATACCTCAGTATAAAGAAAAAAATATCAATTTCAACAACTGGCTAAGCTTCTGGTGTCATTCAAAGTGGCTCCAGTGTCTGTCAGCCTGGGATGAAATGCTCGACAAGCCACGTTGCTTCGCAAGAGACGGCTTGCACCTGTCACCCCTAGGCTTTTGAATACTGGCCAAGGCTCTTGCTTCCCCCATAGTGCCTTTTTTAGGCAAGGCTCAAAAGTCAAACCCACCTCTGTAAACAGCACAATTAACAAAAACTGAGGGTTATGCTACTCAATGCCAGGAGTGTAAATCTCAAAATGCATGCGCTCAAAGCAATCCTCAGTATGGAGAACATCAACATCTGTGCAGTATCTGAAATCTGGTTCAAGGCTCCAGGGAGCACCCCAGAACAACCAGTATACAACTCATACCACAAGTTTCGGCCACAGAACATAGACTGAACCCCAAAAGGAGGGGGTGTATCCGTATTCATCAAGGATACCTACACCTCCAGGTTAGTGACGCAGCATACCACCTCCATCATCATCCATGTGCAACTAACATCGGGCAAATCTGCAATGCAAATTGTGGCCTGCTACAGATCACTCTCCATGACCCAGGACCACCACTCCACCTTTCTGGAGACACTGGAAAATATGAAGGTCCTACCAAACACCCTGATATTGGGCTATTTCAATTACTCTACCATTCACTGGGAAAACTACTCGAGTACAAATTCCCAGGCCCAGCGCTTCCTGGAATTCATCAACTCAAACGCCCTGGATCAGCTGGTAAACTCCCCTACCAGAGGTGAAAACATATTGGACTTGGTTATCACCAACATGGGCGACAGGTGTTCCACACCGGAGGTCAACCCATCACTGGTTAGATCAGACCATAAACTAATCACTCTGGATGTCCACACCCCACCACCACCCCCAACTAAGGAAACCACAGTAAAAAATTTTTCTAAAGCAAACTTCACCTTACTTAAGACAGAGATGGTAAGTTTCACAACCCCCACGCTAAAGGATAATGCTGCCCAAGATGCAGAAACCTTTACAAGTGCACTCTATGAGCACCTACAAGGATGCATGGATCGTGCCATCCCTAACAAAACCAAGACTCACTCCTCTAAGAGAAGGAAACCAGTTTGGTGGACCCCTGCAATAAACAGGCTTTACAATAGAAGGAGGAAACTAGTTCAGAAAAAAAGCAAATCCCAAGAAGGAAAGACATCCCTGATCAGTATCAGTAAAAAACTGAGGTCCCTCATGAAATCATCCAAGGCTAACTTTGAAAGAAAAATAGCCAAGGATTCAAAAGATAACCACAAAGCCTTCTTTAGCTATGTTAAGAATCTAAGTGGCAACTCACAGATATACACAGAACTAGTGTAAAATAGCACAAAATATACTGAACTTACTGATATTGCCAACATCCTGGCAGATAGATTCAGTGCAAACTTCACCCCCCTCTCACCTCCAAAAGTGCCCACAACAATACCGGAAAAGTGTAGTGTCCCAAACATCACAGATGCACAGGTGAAAACAGCCCTTTCAAAAGCCAAAAACACAGCGTCAATGGGACCAGATGGTGTCCCAGGCTGCGTCTTGCACAAAGTACAGAACAAACTAACCCCCCACCTAAACACGCTGTTCAGCCTCAGCCTCTCCACAGGCTATGTGCCCATAGAATGGCACACAGCAACGGTTATTCCTCTCCACAAAGGAGGGGCCACAAATGACCCTGGTAACTATCGCCCCATAAGCCTGACTAGCCTGGTCTGCAAGGCTGTGGAGTGCATCATCATGGAACTCATTAACAAAGACATTGGGAACCCCCAAACACTTGACCTGACCCAGTTTGGCTTTGTTAAGGGCAGATCATGCCTACTAAACCTGGTTGACTTCTTTGAGACAGTCACCAAGGCCATAGATGAGGGAAAGGTGGTTCACACAGCCTACCTTGACCTCGCCAAAGCTTCCGACACCATTCCCCACTCAGGTATTACAGAAAAACTCACCAACCTGAACATAAACCCCTATGTCATGAGATCGGTTGCCAACTGGCTTACAGACAGAACTCACACGGTAAGAATAGCGGGCTCCAGGTCCAACTCTAAACCAGTCACATGTGGTGTCCTGCAAGGCTCGGTCCTGGGACCCCTACTGTTCAGCATATACTTCTCAGAAGTACAGGAAAACACAGGAGGACTATGGCTAACCAAGTTCGCCGATGACTGCAAACTGGGAGCCATAATTGACTCTCCGGCAGCCATGGACATCCTCCAAAAGGGCCTTACTGAGACGGACACCTGGTGTCAAAGTCATGGCCTCAAGCTAAATGCCAAAAAATGCATAGTTATTCCATTTGGGAAAAACAAAACACCCACGAATTACCACATAGGTGGCAGCCCTCTTAATACAGAAGAGGTAATAAGAGATCTGGGGACCCAGGTAGATAATAATCTCTCCTTATTGCCAAAGTAGTTAAAAAATCCTTCTATGTGGCCCATCTAATTACTAAAGGGTTCACATCTAGAAATAAAAAGGTTATAGTGCCCCTCTACTCGTCACTCATTAGACCCATCATAGAGTACAATGCCCCATTTGGGTGTACCTCACAAGACACTTCTAACAGCTGGAAAGACCACAAAAGTACCTCACCAAGAGGATTACTGGCCTCAAACATATGTTCTATGCAGCCTGACTGAAAAACTCCAGCTGTACTCAGTGGCATATTGCTTACTCAGAGATGATCTCTGCCTGACTTACAAAGCCATGTCTAACTCAAAATTGATGGACATGTTCCACCTAAAGAAATTCAAGTCACTGCGAGCCACATGTTCTAGTAAGCTAAGCCTCACCACAACAATAAATAGAACATGCTGGAGGGATAGATTCCTGTCACAGAGACTCCCCATGCTTTGAAACAAAATTCCAAACTACATCAGGCAGAGCCTCTCACTAACACTCTTCAAGAGAAATCTTGACGAGTGGATGGGCAACAGAAAATACACCCCTTGGATCACTTCATTGGCTCTGCTTGACAAGAGGATCAGTTAATTAATCAATGGGGTGGTGAAAGCCGACACAACCTGGCTAGGCTTATAAATGCCCTTGGGCAGATAGCCTAGTACCTACCTATGAACCTATATGGAAATAAATGAGAGGATGGCATGAGAGAGCATCTGAGGGGGAGTTTACAGCACATTTGGGGAGATCACTAAAGTGTCTGAGGAATAATCTTCAGTTAACCTAAAGGAAGTACTTGTAGAAGTGTAAGATGTGTTGAGCTACTGACTTCTTTCTAAAAATTTCTAGGGCTGTATTTCAGAGAGTTTTGGAGATGTATCATGGAAAGACCTTTGTGTCTTCTAATGGCTTTTTTGGCCAGATTCCTTACATTTGTATACTGCTCTCGGTTTTTAGGAGTGACAGGATTCATGCCACAGTTTGAGGAAGAATTTTAACTCATTGGTGAGACACTTTTTGGGGTTCATAGGTAGATACTAGGCTATTGGCCCAAGGGCCCACATAAGCCTAGCCAACAAGGCTCCCTGGCTTACGCCACCTAAGAAAGTTATTTTCCTGTGCCACTGTTGAACAGAGAGACAGAAGTGATCCTCGGGGTGTATTTCCTATTTCCCATCCACTCATCAAGATTTTTTCTTGAAGAGTGCTAATGAAGAACTTTGTTGACATAGATGGGTAGTCTGTTCCAGAGTATGGGAAGTCTGTGGGACAGGAATCTATCCCTCCAGCATGTCCTTTTTATTGTGGTGACAAGGTTTAGGTCCCTAGAGCATGTAGCTCAGAGGGATTGGGATTTCTTTAGGTGTAGCATGTCCAACAGTTCTGGGTTTGACATAGCTTTATATGTTAGGCAGAGATCACTTCGGAGTAGGCGATATGCTACAGAGTAAAGCTGAAGTTTTTTGAGACTGTCAGTGTAGGGCATTTCTTTGAGGCCAGTAATTCTCTTTGTAAGGTACTTCTGTGGCCTTTCCAGCTGCTGCAGATGTCTTGTGAGGTACATTCCAAAAGGGTCATTGTACTCTATAATGGGTCTAATGAGTGTCGAGTAAAGGGGAAGAATGACCTCTTTTTTCCTGGATGAGAACCCTTTTATGATAAGGTGTGCCAAGTAGAAGGACTTTATGACTACTGTGGCAATGTGACTATCAAAGGAGAGACTACTGTCCACCTGGGTCCCAAGGTCTCTTATCACACATTCTGTGTTAAGTATATTACTGCCTATGTGGTAGTTCATGGGTACAGAGTTTTTACCAAAGGGGATGACACTGCACTTTTTGGCATTGAGCTTGAGGCCAT
This sequence comes from Protopterus annectens, assembly GCF_019279795.1. NCBI lineage: Eukaryota > Metazoa > Chordata > Ceratodontiformes > Protopteridae > Protopterus > Protopterus annectens. Next base: position 382,988,069 of record NC_056749.1, read on the forward strand.
GGCTTTGACACCAGGCATCTGTCTCAGTGAGGCCCTTCTGTAGGATGTCCACATCATTTGGGGACAATGACTATGGCTCTTAGTTTGCAGTCATCTGTGAACTTCATTAGCCAGAGGCCTTTTGTGTTAGCCTGTATTTCAGAGAAGTAGATACCAAACAGGAGAGGTCCCAGGACTGAACCCTGTAGTACTCCACTTGTCACTGGTTTGAGGTCAGATTTGGAGTCTGCAACTTTTACAGTGTGGGTTCTGTCAGTGAACCAGTTGGCAACCCATCCTGTGACGTAGGAATTTATAGCTAGTTTAGTGAGTTTTGCTATAATTCCAGAATGGGGGATGTTGTCGAAAGCTTTGGCGAGATCAAGATAGGCTGTGTGTGAACCACCTTACCCTCATCTAAGGCTTTGGTGACTGCCTCAAAGAAGTCGATCAAGTTCAGAAGACATGATCTGCCTTTCACAAACCTGAACTGGGTGGGATCCAGAGTTTGGAGGATACCAATGTCTTTGTTTATGAATTCCATGATGATACGTTCCATGGCCTTGCAGACCAGGCTCGTCGGGCTAATAGGGCGATAGTTCCTGGGATCAGTGGTGGCTCCCCCTTTGTGGAGTGGTATAACTGTTGCTGTGCACCATTCAGTGGGCACAAAGCCTGATGCGAGGCTATTATTGAACATGGTGCTTAGGTGGGGGAGCCAGTTTGTTCTAAAGTTTGTGTAAAACGCAGCCTGGGATGTTGTCCGGTCCCATGGATGCTGTGTTTTTGGCTTTAGAGAGCGCAACTTTTACCTGCGTAGTTGTGATTACAGGGACTCTGCATTCTTCCTGTATAAATATGGGCCTTTTAGGGGGTGGGGGGGTAAAGTTAGCACTGAACCTATCTGCCAGGATGTTGGCAATATCAGTTGGTTCTGTAATTTCCATGCCGTTGTGCTGTAACTCAGAGCAGATCTGGGTGTTGCCATTGAGAATCTTCACATAGCTATAGAATGCTTTGTGGTTGTCCACAGAAATAGTGGTGATTTTGTTTTCATAGCTAGCTTTGGAGGATATTATAAGGGATCTCAGCTTCTTACTGAGGTTGACCAGGGAGCTTCGCCACTCATGGGATTTTACTCTCTTTTGCAACAGTTTCTTCCTTCTGTTGTACAGTTTGTTTATGGCAGGGGACCACCATATTGGCTTTCTTTTTTTGGAGGATAGCGTCTTGGTTCTGTTTGGGATAGCACGATCCATGCACTCGTTTAAGTGCTTATAGAGTGCATTTGTGTAGGATTCAGCACTCGTAACTGTATTGTCCATCTGCATGGATGTCATGAAGTTCTTCACTTTTGTCTTAAGAAGCATGAAGTTGGCTTTGGAGAAATTTTTTAATGTGGTTTCCTTGATGTGGGGTGGGGTGGGGCAGGATGTGGATATCAAGGGTGATTAGCTTATGGTCAGATCAGACCAACGAGGAGTTGACTTCAGGTGCAGAACACCGGTCACTCATGTTGGTAATAACTAGGTCTAGGATATTGTTGCCCCTAGTGTGGGTGTGGATAAGTTAATCCAGGGCATTGGAGTTTATGAATTCCAGAAAACGTTGAGCTAAGGAGTTGGTACATGAGTAGTTTTCCCAGTTAATGGTGGGGTAGTTGAAGTCACCCATTATTAGGGTGTTTGGCTGAACCCTAATATTTTCCAGTACATCAAGAAAAGAGGAGTGGGAATCCTGGGGTATGGTGGGGGATCTGTAGCAAGCTACAATTTGGATTGCAGTTTTGCCCAGAGTTAGTTGCACTTGGATAACCTCGGATGCATTATGCTGAGCAACTAGCCTGGAGGTGTGGATATCCTTAATGAATATGAACACACCTCTGCCTTTGGTGTTTTGGTCCAGGTTAAATGGCTGAAAAGTGTGGTATGAGTTATAGCCTGGTAGTGCAGGGGTGCTCTCTGGAGCCTTGAACCAGGTCTCAGTCACTGCACAGATATCAATGTTCTCCATTTTAAGGAGTGCCTCGAGTGAGTGCATTTTAGGGTTGGATTTAGAATGTAGACTGGAGAGAGGCTGTGTGTAAGAAGAAGGAACAACCTGTGTCAAAACAGACCATTTCTGAATGGTTGTCTAAGGCTATGACCGTTTGTTATACTCACCACAACAAATCCATTCCAGGTAGTGTCAGTGCCCTCTCTACAAGAGCCATGACTTCATCTATGGCTTTTGGAAAGGGTTTTATTTTGGAAACATTCTAAAAGATGCTACTTGGTCATCTGTACATATTATTTACAAAGCACCTTGAGCTTGGATCCTTCTCTATGTCAAGATCAAGCTTTGCTAGGACCATTTCTCCAGGGTTTCCTGGACTTTTTCACCTTCTAAGTTGTAGCTAGCTATGGTAATTTACCCATAGAGGTGAGGCTACTCCAGCAGTGATCAATATGATGAACACAATACAGTTGTGTAATTTGAACTTATCATAACAGTAGATGTTTGAATGATCACTGCTGCAGTAGCTGCACCCTCCCTCCATTCCCCTTGTTTTTTTCGCTGTGTTTTTTTTTTTATACCAGGGTGTGAACATTTATTTTTTGTTTTTCCTAGCACTGTTCTTTCAGGGTTCAGCCTCCATCTCTGTCTGCTTGCAGTAAAGCTCTGAAGGACTTTGTACCCAAACTTGTCTTTTACTCAACTCAGCTCAAGCTGCTTGACAATTTGGGAATGTGAAAGTGGCCTGAAGCCTTGGAAGCTGGCTGGCTGTTATATCCTTGTATGTAACTTGAATACAAGTGCTTTTTTAGGACCTTTGATGCATAGAATAGGGATCCAGTCATAGGAATAGAGAGCTGAAGATAGTTTTTGCAATTATGACAGTGGATTTAGAAATAGATTATTTGGTTTTATTTTGTTTTGAGAACCGAGCATAAAATGGAAAAAACTAATGGGGCAATGATTGCTAAATGAGGGTGAGTAAATTGTGTTGTTAGAGGGTGCGTTTGGCCTATTGGAGATGATGGGAACATTTTTTGGTCAAAAAGTTGAGTCTGGTAGGTTGCTTGACAGGTTGTGTCACTTGTTCAGTGAGGTTGCCTAAGACCTCTAAATAAATGGGCTGGATCATGTTAATATTAAAGTAACTCAGACTAAGTATGCTTCTTTGGGGTATTGTGGGATAAAACTGACTGAATCACATCTTTAAATGTGTACAGAATTCACTTGTGTTCACATTTGCCACAACTTGCATAAATCCCTCAGTCTTAGAGTGACAATTCTAGCAATCACATCCTGGATCTTACTAAGTTTTATCTCAAACACTGGTTTCATTGTAACCTGTTTCTCTTGGCTTATCCCAAGATTCTCTACTCTCTTAGTGACTGACTAATTGCTAAATCACTCTTCTCTTATCCCACACTAACTCTCTGTATATCACTTTGCATTCTATATAACTATATCTCCATTCAGCAACCTTTATCCCTTTTAACATTAACAGTGGCACTCCTCACTGCCCTCTGCTAACTGTCTCTTTCCCTGTAACTGCAGTAAATTCCTTTATTTTCTGTCTCCCACATTGTATTCCTAAAGGTTTTATTCATTGATTTATACTTCTGTCTCCCTTTCAAAGTGTTGGTCTGAGATCCCTCCTCATGATTTTCATTTTTTCTCTCTACCTCTTGAAGATCTCTGCTGTACTCTGCTTTTATAATGGGCTTTCATTTCCTGTTCCTCTCACTATCTGTCACTGTCATCTGGCTGAGTGCCCTCCACCATGTCCACTTCTCACTTAATTTCTCCATTGTGTTGGATCTTAAATGGGAAAATGTGCCTCTTTTTCTGTTTCATCACTTGTGTCTCTCTACACCTATCTTTCCAGCTTGGCTTTATTATCTGTCATCTCTTTGCCAGTTGCCTTTCCCATCCTCTTGTTTTACATTATTCTTTGCTGTCCACTTGCTTGAACTTGTCTTTAATCACTCCTCCCTGCTCATATACATCTAGTCTCTACTCATTTCTCACCTCAATGTGTCCCCTGCCTTCTTCTTGTATGTCCCTCAAACCCAAACATACTTCAGGAAATGACTACATGTACCATGGTATTACAGAGGGATGACTGGCCTGAACATTCTAGTAGAGTTTTATGAGTCAATTAGGTCTACAATATAGATGCTATGCTATCAGTTATTATAGTCTATTTAGTCCTGACCAATTCTTTTTTCACACTTACTCATAAGGATGTAAACACAAAGCATATCATAAGGAGCGCAAGTTCTTGACTTGAAGGCAGAACATGGTGAATTAGCATTTTAGGTAATTTGTTAGGCTGGGTAAATCAGACAGTATGAGGGCTTCAGGGATTTGTTCTTACTTTAGTTCTCTTCAACAATTTTTTCCTCACTGTCCACATGTAGTAAGTGTTGGATAAATTGGAACTATTGTTACATACTATTATGATGTAAAACTGTTAAATGATTATCTTGATAAGTGATTCATAGTGTTGCTAAATTTCAGTATTAAAAATATCAAGCAATGGTACTTCATGATTATGAGGTTAAATAATGAAACAATTAAATACTCTCACAGTGTGAACGACTTGGGTATTATAATAATCCTTCAATTGTTTTAATAATAGTGCCAACTTTGTTCATAACAGTCCCAAGAAGCAACTGGAGACAGTTTTTAAAATAATGATTAATAGGAATTAATGATAATTTTACCTCAGTACAAGGCCATTATATGCCATGACTAGAGTACAGTTCAAATTTTGTGGTTATAACTCTTCTGAGGATAATCTCTCGGAAACTTTCCAACAAAGGTTTACTTCTATACAAAAAAACAAGGCAACACATTGTCCCTGGAGGTCTTCACAGTATTAACTACTGATTTATAACAAGGACATTATTACATGGATATAAGGCTTACCATGATGAGCAATTGAGAACTCTAGTTGGTCTAGAAATGTTTACAACTTGGCTGGCTGGCATACAGTTATGGTAGCTTGCATTATATTTCTCACCCTTAGGGAAAAAAAGGTGTAAATTCATTACTTGTGTAGTTTCTGGTCTCTGCAAAAGAGATCTCATGAATCTTAGTAGGAGGGAGAAAGTTTGCAAATTTTGTAGTCTGCATTCATAAAAGGCCCATGGATCTGAATGCTGCTCACTTTTATCTATGTACCCAAGTATTCATTTTTTTCTTTTTTGCGTAGGTAGTGATGGTTCTTTCATTCCTTAATTAACTAGCACACAGCCAGGACTGTCTTTATTTCAAATTACTTCTGTGTCCTTTTCTAGGAAATCATTGAAAATGAAGAAAATAGAAAGTTAACCAATGTGTCTGAGTAACAGACAGGCGACTGGCTTCTAATCTAAGTTGTCAATGCCCTGCCCATAAAATATGTAGCTATAGTTTACTTGTTTAAAAAGTTTACCTATATATTGCCTCCTCCAACTTTACAGGTGTTCAGATATCATATTAGCAAAATGTGATTACACTTGGTCACATATCAAATAGCAAAATAAGTTTGCCTTAAACTTTCAAATGTATATATTTTTTTCATTTACTATTTGTTAACCAAGTCGATAGACTGGCCAATGTAATGGCTTGAACCTGTATGGGAAAAGAGATGAAAACATAATGCACAGTACATGGTTATATTTTCCTGTTTTTTGGATTCTGTCAGTAAACAATTTCAGGTAGCAGATCTAGCCCCTAAAGAATGCGGTTTCTTCCTGGTGCTGTTTTGAATATCAGGCCGGACAAGGTGAGTTATCCTGAGAGTGTCTCAGGTTACATGAACAGTCAAGAATAGTTGTTGTGTCTTTTGGCTTTTCCTGGTTAGGGGTTGCCACAGTGGAACTCCGGTCCACTAATGATTGGCAGTAGATTTTACGTGCCGAGTTGCCGGCCCTGACGCACAACCTTCAACGAAGGTACGCCCATTCATGCGTGTGTCCACACAGAAGACACTCTAGCTGAGAGTCAAACAGGACAATGTCTTACTGTGAGGCAACAACGCTACCACAGCACCACCACCGCAGTATAGCAGTCAAGAATAGTATGTTTTCTTTTTAGATGTGGAAACTAACCTTGATTTAGCACTTTGTAAATCAGTTTGCTTAAGAGATATGTAGCCATCTCTGTTGGTGAAGGAGTAAAGGATTAGCCAGGAGAATACATACAAGCAGTTTGTTTTCTACTGCTTGTATTTTGTTGGTATTCTATACAGAATGTGGAACTAGAAAAGGTAGTCTGTATTAGACTCTCAAGATTAATGCCTTCCTAACAATAGCTGTACAGCCTTTTGGAGACAGAGGGTAGAGATAATTTTGCAGCAGAGTTTAAATTGATTTAAGATCTTGTTGGTTTTAAAGTCAGTTTGTACAGTACATGTTAGAATAAGCATTAGATACTTTTGTTCTGTAGAGTTAGGAATTTTTTTTTAACACCAGGAAGGTTATTACTGGGTTGTATAAGTAGCATGTTATCTGCGTCCCTAAAAAGTTTGAAATTAGGAATCTCAACTGATAGGTCATCGATGAAGAGGGAAACCAGTAGTGACCCTAGTACAGAGCTCTGTGGGAATCCTGTGCATAGAAGGGCAAAGGTGGACTTGGGAAGTCCTATACTGTAGATAACTCTGAAGCCAATGGCTAATATTATGGCCAAAACTAAATTTAGCTAGCTTAATGAGAACCATGGCACTATAAAAAGTTTGAAAGGCCCTGGTTCTATATACCACATTGACAGCATATCCCTAAGTGATTACCCAGTTGATTGGAATTTGGGAACCTATGTGGACATATCCATTGTTGCAAGAAATTCCTTCCATATTCCATAGCTTATAAACAAAGGATCTGTGTCTATATCTAGGGATATCATTATCCCCCTTTACTCAGCCCCTCATTAGGCCAGTCATTGAGAATAATGCCCTTTGGCCATTTATCTGCCCAGACACATGCAACAAGTGGAGCCCCCACAGAAATATCTTACTAAACAGATAGAGGGTCCAAGCAATATGTCCTACATGGACTGACTCAAAACCCTGTCACTATACTCTGTGTCCTACAGATTGCTAAGCTGTGACCTGTGTCTAGAATACAAGTTGTTAGGGGCAATAGATAATTATCAACCATGGGATGGGTAAGGCCAATCTAACACCAAATGGGATAAGTTAACCTGATCACAAAAAGGGAAACAAGATAGGATTAGAATGGCCTACAATGGCAGCTAGCCTAGTACTTATCTATGAACAGATTTGCTTTGATGTTAACTTCATTCATTTTGCAATATTTAGTTTTAATAGCTATTAGGAGAGCTGTGAAAGTGCTGAAAGAGTTAGGAAAATAACACTTTGAAACACAAATAAAACCATTTCAGTTAATGCAGTTCAGTATTTTTTTAAATATTTTTGCAATGGGGCAGAGATTAGAGATTGGTCTAAAATTGTTCAGCTCTTTGGGCGTGCTTGAATGCAGTAGGGACAGATGTGCCGTATAAGGAAAGAATGAAGATGTGAACAAGTAGTTTGGTCATCTTATCAATTGCTACTTTTATGGAGCTAAGGTTAAACACAGAGAATATGGCACCATAACTGTTAAGATTCTGCAGTATGGTTTTGGTTTGGCTTATCTGTGAAAAATGGAATGCTGAGCATGTGAGCATGCAAGAAGATATACAATAATGATAGAGTTGTTGCCTTGTTGACCTGTAATGAGGTTTAGATGGAGAAATGTACTTGTAATGTTAATTATGGAAGTCTGTAGATGGTGTGAATTGTTGCTGACAAAGCAGGTGGGATTGCTAGTGAGCAGATCACTTTCAGATTGCTGGGAATTAGTTAAGGTTCTTGTTATTTCATTCTTTAATATTTTACAAATTGAAGTGTTTTGCTCTTGTTTTTGTCTTAGGCATGTGGTTTTAGGTGTGTTTGTGTCAATTCTTATTTCCTTTCTAAAAGCTAGGAACATTTACCAGATTTGGGTGTTTATCGAGACCAGTTTCCAGACCTTCTAGGAGGCATTTAATGCTCTCACTTTATTTACGCATTTTTTTAAACATCTTTATTGACATCACGTATTGCATAGTAACACAAGAAAACATTCAATTATATTCCATGCAAAACTCCTAAACCTTCCTGATTTTGTCACATACTTGAGAGCCTATAAACATCTTCTCGTTGTTTCTTTGTATACTGCCTTTCTTTTCTCATTTCATGGTCACCTAATCTCTTCTGATTGTTTCTTGAAGTTAGCTAACACTAGACACCCTATTAATTATCCCTTTTTACTGCAGCTTCTGTTCTAGACTCAACTGTAAGCTCAATTGGTCTTTCATTTAACATTCCTCTATTCCCTTCCCTATTTCTATATTCTGTTTTCAGTCTCTGGTAGGGAAGGCAGTATCCAACACACAGTCAACATGTCTGCTTGGTCTAATCCTATGTACTGTATCATAATAACTTTTCCATTCCTAGTTGTTTTCCTGCAGGACCTTTGTTAGTTTTCTCCAGTAAACTCCAACGCCTTCTTGTCTTTTTTCTGTGCCCTACTTACAGTAATATTGGTAAAATCTCTTTTCTCCATTCCTGTGTTGGCTTACTTCTCAAATAGTCAAAGAGAGGTCTGAGCTCTCAACCTTTTTTAGTTAGTTGGTATAATAAATCTTGAATATGGGTAAAAATTGTAAAGAAAAGTTTTAGAGCACCTGTTGATTCAGTTAGAGGGGACCAATCAATGCTGTTAAGCAGCATGCTGAATTGAGGGTGTTTGATGCTTAGGAATGAACAACCCATGTCTAATTGTGGAGACTTTAATTAATTAATTAAATTAGTTTTGCAAGAACCAACAGAATTTTACTGATGGTCACTTAGTGAGTTTGAGAGCATTGTTGTATGCTGGTTAAGATTAGGCATAGAGCTGAGTTATTGCCAATGGTTATATCAGTCATAGCAGTTGAGTTTGTTAATTAGTCTACGTGAACCTAGGTGAGAGTTTTGCAACATTATTTTCAGGAGAGTCATCTTTTTCCAGTGGCATTATGTGGCTTTAAATATCATATTAGCCTATAATGATACAATTATTTTAATACCATTTGGAAGCATATCTTGTAAGGACTTTTGGATCAGAAGTAATGATGAAGGAAGTCTCTTTTATATTCATTGTTTAGGGATTTAGTCATCTTGATTAGACTGATTTAAATACACTTTTGGACTAGCAGAAATGCACCCCCTCTGTTTCTCAGACCAAGTATTATATCACTGTGGTGATTATAGTGTTAGATGTAAAAGTTGAAGGGCAGGTATCATTGTTTAGCCAGGTTTCAGAAAAAGAAAGGATATGCGGGCTTCCTTTTTGCAGTTTATACTACATGCATTTAGAGCTGTAATTTTAAGGTGTTTGCTTTAGGATATGAGGATGTGTGAAGATAGGTGACGGCTGCCAGCCTAGCTGTATAGAATTTTGTAGATAATTCTGTCATTTGTAAATATTAATGTAAGCCACAGGCTTGTTCTTTTAAATGCAAAAATACTGTACTGAATGTTGAACTGCAAAAAATGTAACAACAGTGCACTCTGCTGTAAGAAAGGTGATAAGTCAAGCATTTCATTACTGTCTTTGATCTCAGGGCTCAGAGCCGAGATGTCTGGATGAAGGAATTCTGGCTATTGTTTTGAGACCAGAGTTAATTTCCAGAATGTGCATGTATAATGTATTTTATTGCTCTGGCTTCCTGACCAGCTGCAAGATCAAAAGGGCTGTTACGCTCTGAGCTTCTGTTAGCCTGGTAAACAGAAAATAATGATCTAATCTGAAATGAATCAGTGGTACTGTGTTATCAAGTTAAGGACAGAGAGAATGACAGCATTGAACATTTGTCTTGGGAACATCCAACTCACCAGCACTGCCTGTCTTCTATATGTAAGTTTATTTTCGAACTGTGTTTTCTCTTAGAAATAGTTAGGAACTAGGAAGGTTGGATTAGTCTTTTTCTGTACTGACATCAGAACTTTTCTACTGTATTATTTTAAGTATTTCTCTGTGATCACTGAACTCTTGACTAGCACTGTGTAGTAAAAAGTATTGTCTTGTGCTTTTATTATTTATTATTAACTATTTTTAAACCTTTCAACTGTGGCCATTTTGTGTAGAGATAATTTAATCCCTAGAGTAGATTGCATACATATATATATATATATATATATATATATATATATATATATATATATAGGGATACTGTACAACATCACTCCAAATAAGCCTTGGCTGTTCAGTTGCACTTACCATTTGGATAATAACATTGCACAGTAATAATTGGATGCCCTTTGTTAAGGGCCTTTTGGTAGCTGATAAATATTAGTGGGTGGTGGCAAGTGGTACTACTGTATCATCTGGGTAAAAGGGGCACAGCTGGAGAACCTATGACAGCCTTCCCCAGGAGTGTCTGTGTGGTTGTATATAACTCTTATCTCAAAGTGTGTGTGACAGCTACTTGGGCAGGGACACGAAACACTGGTTGGACAGAGAGGGTGCTGGAGGTTTTAGCCCGCCCACTAGGGTGAGATCTGGACCCTATAGCTGTGCCAGTGGGGAGTCTTATTGGGGACCTGGAGAGAAAGGGAAAAAACAGCCCCAGACTGACGGTGATCTCTGTGAGCTCTTAAGGGAAATTGTACTTTACTGTGTGTATTTATTATCCTTTCTCTATATGGATGCCCACTCACTGGTGTTTGTGGTGATGATTGAGGCTCCTTGATTGCTGGGCCAGAGCATGGGCATCACATATGCAAAGAACACACCTTCCTCTTTTTAACAGGATGTATTTGAGCAAGAAAGTTACTTTAACTTGTATGTGACTGCCTCAGAAATTCAGTTTAAATGAATTTCTCTGTTAAAAGCTCAGACATAATGTTGCTCGAACTGAAATACTAAGAAGCACTAAAGAAGTTAAATTCAAACAGTTATGCATTAAGATTTGCCTGTTAAAGAAGGGAGAGTCTGTTAAGAGGTAAATATTTAATGAGTTATAGATGGAACAGTCACAGACTTAAAAAGACATGATTATTAATCTCTTTATTTTTCAGATCTGTTTTTGTTAAAAAAAGTCAACTCACTATCAGAGCCAGAAAATTGAATCCATTCATTCATTTGCTGCTGATTAAATCTGGCTCTTTTCATCATCACTTTCTCCATGGTAAATGACTAGTGGCTATTTTGTATGCCAAAATCTAGGGAGGATCATATATAAAATGACAATGGAACATCTATCAATACTCTGATCTTACAGATAAATGTGCACACACATACATACATATATGTGTGTGTGTGCACCTCTCTATGTATAAATACATATAGAAATTGATATGTATAATTTCTATACATTGTGTGTGAGTAGACACACAAACACATGCATATATATATATATATATATATATATATATATATATATATATATATTGCAATAAATTCACATTTAAAATTATTTTACTTCATGATGCTGAGTAACAAAATTAAAAGCAAACACAGCAATGTATAAATATATAAAAGAAAAAAACATAAAAATATTGAACATCTTGTATACAAGATTAAAAAAAGAAAAAAACAAAACAGCACAAATTACTTATAAGATATTTTTAAATCAAACATTTAATCGAATACAAGATTTCTGAAAACTTATATTGGGAACCATGACAAGCATTGTCCTCTAAATTGCATGCAATGCAGCCCAAAGCCTATCAATGTATATTAATGTCAGCGTAGCACCACACCACATAGTAAATGATAGCCCAGTAAATCAGAATGACCACATAATAGGGAAGAGTGGTACAAATCTGTCAGTCATGCAAAGCTGGCACACTTGAGGAATAATACAACAGAGTGGCACTTCACCAGTGATAGCCAAGGCAGTCTAGCACAGAAAAGTTCATGCCAGTCCATATGTGCAATGAATCACTGCATAGCTGCTACTTCAGATATTGTCAGGATTATTTAAAACATCTGGTTATTTGTAATAAAAGCTAATGACTGTGGTAGTGCAATGGTGAGACAAACATTATTTCATAATAATTTAATAAATATCTGGTTTCTACTAATTTATTCCTGAAAGATAAAGAAGCTTACTCACTAAGTATTTCATTTAACAGATAATGTAGGTATTTAGAGTTTCATCTAGGTAAATAAAGCCCATAAGTCTTGTAATACAATTGGTTAATCCCAATAGATAAAAGATGTTTAGTGGATGGATACATCACAAAACAAATGATCACCAGGGAGCAAGATTTATGAGACCTCTCACCGCATGTATAGTCACTCATAAGCATTAATTATTACATTTCTGCTTGCAGGTGTTCAGTCTTTAGAACAAAAAAGTATAGGTTTGAGTTAATACATGCAATGGTAATCTCTATGAGCAATGGAGTATCTCTGTATGAGTCACAAAAAACACAGGGAATTGTTAAACCCAATGACAGAAAAAAAGGAGATGCGTGTATAAAAACTGAAAAGTAAATTAATTCTATTTTTCATTTGGCAGAGGCAACTCCTTCCTTGTAGAACTATACATGCTTTATTATGATCAGATTTTGAGTCAACAACAAAGAAAAAATTAAGGCATCTGATGTAGAATAAAGTTACAATACTATATGGTGCATACCTATATAGTATTGTAACTTTATTCTACATCAGATGCCTTAATTTCTTCTTTGTGGCTGACTAAGCTGCAGTGGTGCAGCAGTAGCATTGTCGCCTCACAGCAAGAGGTTCTCCTGTTTGATTCTTGGCTGGAGCACCTTCTGTGTGGAGTCTACATGTCCTCCTCACGGTCGAGTAGCATTCGAAAGACATGCGTGAATGGGCGTGCCTTCGTTGAAGGTTGGGCGTCGAGCTGGTACCTCAGCACTGTAAAAATCTACTGCCAATCATTAGCAGATCGGAGTTCTGCTGTGGCAACCCCTAACCAGGAAAAGCCAAAAGAAAAACAAAAAAACTATATGGTGCATACCTGAAGTACCCCAATAGCTGAAAGTGAAATCGGTTTAAGATTTTTTTTCTTTTTTGTTATTTTTTTACTTGCTCAGACCATTAAGAAAGTGTCTATTTATACTGGAGGGGTAGTAATAGAGGTCTGTCCAGATTAAGTGATGCCTTGGAAAATGAACTTGCAGATTGCTATTTAGTGAATGAATACCAAGGCCATGGAAATGGAACTCATCAGTAAAAGCTTCCCCAATTAACCTACTAAGTGAACTGCGTATTTAATTATAATAAGTGAAGTGTGACAGAACTGGACCAGGTCAGTCGGAAATAGTTTGTTATGAGTTAGTTTTATCTGAGCAGCTATGCTGCATTTTCATATTAACATTTAGTATTATCATAGTTAACATGTTCATTTAAGTTTAATTAATATGGGAACAAATCGGGTAGATTTGGATGGCAACTGAAAGTAATTCATCAGCTGATACCCAGAAAAGATAAAGTTCACATAAAATTTCAAGGTGAACCTTACACATATATAGCTTAATTTGTAGCTTTATGTTATTTAATTTACATTTATTAACTAAGGTACAGTACTGATCATAAATGACCAATTTCAATCGCAGCCAAGGTATGAAAAAAGAAAAGAAAAAGATTGTAACAATAACAATTATTTACAACTATTTAATAAAATGGATTTCAGTGGTATACCATATTTAGACTAAGGTCAAACCAAGGTGAGTAGTATGACATTTCAGTTATAGGTGGGTTAAAGATGCATAGGTTCAGCAGCAGGTTAGATGTATGAATGGTTGATCAGGTGAAGTGGTGGGAGAATTACACAGGAAACTTCAGTCTAATTAATGAAGACAGAAAGACAAAGGAGGGAGAAATTAAGTGATGTGGTTAGAAGAAAGGCAGCGGACTTTTGCCAAGTTTCAGGAGAAGGGGCTTCAGTTGGGTTTGGTATGTTGGATAAGAGAAAGTGACTTCAATTTGGGGGGTATAGTTTCCCATAGCCAAAGGCCACGTATGAAGAAGCAATGATCTCTGCAGTGGAGCTTTTTTATTTTTTTATTAATGAGTGTTTGGAATGAATGTTTGGATTTATATTTGATATTTTTTATGATGCAGATGCAACTAGAGGAAGGCTACACTCCAAATGGGGTAGAAGAATTCCTTGCCTTATTGCTGTTATACTTGCCTTGATAAGAAAAGGGAAGATTTTACTGGCCCAAAAATAGTGGAGGATTAACCTTTTCCTTGTATTGTTAAGTTGGTAAGAGTAGTTTAGATACGAGTCAAGTTACAGGTCTAGTTATTAAAATGTAGTAATATTTTCTATGGTATCACAGATTTGTACAGGGTGTGGAATTTTTTTTTTAAGTTCCAGAAATCAAGGTTTTACTTTTGTTGGAGATGAGTTGGAGGTTTTTGTCAATGATCCAGTGAATCGGTGAGAAAAAGTCAGTCTAGAGATCTTTTTTTGAGATTAGCAAGGAGGTGTTTTGAGTGGACTATGACCATGTCATCAGTATATAGTACCTTGAGAAGATGATGTAGGTCTAAAGTTAATTTGTTTATAAAACTAGAATAGGAGCAGGATAATTATGGATCTGAGTGGAACCACTGTCTGAAGGCTAGATGACTGAGGGAAAGAGGAATGAAGTTAGACATAGAAGTGATGGTTTGACAGTTTTGAAACTATGGTAGGGTAGCCGGGTTGATGGCTATTTCAACAAGGTGTTAAAGGAGGATGTTGTGATCAATGAGTTTGAAGGCTTTAGTAAGATCAAATAGGATGACACCACTGAGTACTCCTAAATTCATTTTACACAGCTGGATAGCTAGCCATGCAGCGGTAGTTCTTCCACATGCTCACATGCATTCTCAGTCCTATAGCCAATGTCCATTCCACCTACTACATGTTTTTGTAATGTAGGAGGAAACCCACATGAACACAGGGAGGACAAGCAGACCCCACCCAGAAGACATTGCAGCTAAGAATCGAACCAGAGAAGTTCTTGCTGTAGGGCGATGACACTACCTGCTGCGGTACTCTGCTTCCCTGGTCCCTAATCCATGACTAATATCTGTGTAGTGCAACCTCAATGGAAGCCATTTTTTTGTGACAGAGGAGAGTGTGTTACTTATGTACTGGGTCAGGTGTGAGTAGATGATTTTCTCTAGAATCTTTCCTACCGTATAGAGTATGGAGATTGATCTGTACTGTGAAGTTTTCACAGGGTTTGGTTGCTAAGAGACAGTGTTTGTTACACCTACTTTACAGATGTCTGGCACTATATTTTATATAATTCATATATTAACTATATGTTGTACAGGTGATGTCCCTATTGCAGTATCTGGGTCAGTGATGAGGCCATCTGAACCTGGTAGACTGTTGATTGTTACTTGTTTAAGCAACGGTTCTAGATCTTTTAGTTTTTTTGTATGTTTAAAATAAAACTGTGGAATGTAGAGAAGGGAGTTAGCTGCATTGGTGAGATTTGTGTCAGTGGTAGGAGGCTGAATAGATTGGTAAACTCTGAGACAAACATAGACTGTAAGGATATAGCTGTTATTATTTCTAGACTTGTCTGAGGTTTCCTTCCTGTTAGATAATTTACCTCCCTGCAAAACTTTTCAGCTGAGTTATTCAGGGATTTTTTTTTTTTATGTGCTGGCTTTTATGTCTACTTAAAGCTTGTCTTGAGAGCTTTCAGAGTTGAGCCTTTTTATATTGGAGGGAGTTAGGCTGGCTTTACAACTATGCCAGTTGTCATTTCAGAGTTGTAAAAGTGATTTGAGTTCAATAATTTAGTGGAAGTACTTGTACTGAGGTTTTGTACTTCAGTCAGATGTTTCACACACAAAATCTGAGCAATTAAACCTTTGCTAAATGTCTGCAAAATTATTTGATTGATAAGGTATTTGCAGTTATTTCAAATGTAAAATTTAATTTGCATTAGAATTTAACAAAACTGTATGGAAACCCATAGGCTGCAATTCATGAACTTGGAACACACATCAAAGTGTTACATGGCACCTATGTAGAAGGCAGCAGGGATGCAAAGATAATGCATAATGCGTTGTCTGCACCGCTATGCCCAATCCTTTGAATCAAATTATACAATTTTAGCGTTGCACCATGCACCATGTTTGTCTATGATTCTCAGTCATAAAGTGGATAAACATTTGGTACCTGATTTTCATTTTTATGCAAAAGACAGAAATTTATGGCTCTTTTAAGGACTACATTTTTCTTTGATTGTCGACCTTTCTTGAACACTGTGAAATACACTTTTCAGGGACAGTTGCTTACTTGAAACTTACATGGCACATTTTGTAAATATCAAAATAAGAGTAGTTGCATCACAAACTAGTTGTACCTGCACTGTCCCATTTGCCGAGTTAATTTGAAGAAAGTAATAAGGACTGGGGGGGGGGGGGTTAGGCGCGGTATGAAGGAAAGAAAGAGAAAGGTTATGGAGGACGTAAGGAAGTGCTTTTAAGGGAAAGCTGAGGTGTCTCTGGGCTCTTCCTTTGGTGAAGTAACTGTGAGCATCCCTACCTGTCCTTGCTGGGTGGTTGGGTTTTTGCTTGTTGAGATAGGCAGGTGATTGCATTGCAGGGACATTTGGTCAGACATCCGCCTGACAAAGGTGTAAAGGTGAGGGAGAATAGTTGTTTTCCCATTTGTTTACTACCTCTCTTTACTGAAACCAAGCTAAGGTAGTAATCAAGTCCCAGACTGAGCTGTCTGGAATGTTACTTTGGGAGTAACATCACTCTCTGTTGGATGGAATATACTATCGTGAGCAGTCTTATACATAACTTCAGGTACAGTGATTTAGGTGGATTTCTGGAGTGAGCTGTTAGTGACACTAACTGGGCATATGTGGCTTTAGACGATGACTAAAAGTTGAAGCTTATTCTGTTTTTTCCTACTTGCTGTATGTCTAGATGTGGCTGCAGTTAATTATATTTGAAGAGAAGTGAAAGTAATGCAATAAAGCTTCATAAATGCTACAAAAAACAAACATATTAAACAAAGAACAAATGTATTATTGGTGTCAAAGTCTGTATTATTGAAAGATTTATCATCCAATTCTTGTTATACAGCTTGGTTGCAACCAAGAGTGATGTCTTTCATTGCCTTTGCTAGGAGTAGGGCTTGGAACAAAAATGTCTCTAATGTAAAATGTAACTGCCAATAAGGACTATGATTGGAATTCAGAAAGGTTACTGTGAGGTGTATAACTCAGAGCAACCATTAGCTATTCATGGATAGCTCTACCATGGTGCTTTAGCAAGAAGATTTGCAACATTGCACTAGGCTGGTTCTACGGCCATTCAAAATGCTAATGAGAAATTTTGGGGAGTGGCACATGTAGATTAGTCATGTGTTCTCCTCTGAAATTGTCTATGGTAAGTCAATTGCACAGCTGACTGATTCAAATAATTGCTCAGCTGCAAAAATTAACATGGCTGCACATGTTTATGAGTGAGTTGTTGTTATTGAGCAAGACTTAAGAGTGCTGATTTGGGTGAGTTCTGGCTGTTTGACAAGGGAAAGTGTTTGGGCAGGGAGTTTGTGTTTTATGGTTAGGGTAAAGGTTGTGAGTGAGTGAGTGAGTGTACATAAGAGTTTTAAGGTTTGGTATATGGTAGATTTATTTTGTGTGTGTGGTAAGTGCCTGAACTGTCTTGTGTAGTGGTAGTGTTAAGAGAATGGCTTTTTTAAGGTAAGCTGCAAATTACGGTTAGTGGCAGGATTAGGATGAAGCAGTATTACTCATGTGGAGCAAGGGGCCATATATACTTCCAATAGTTATGGTGCATGCCCCAGAAAACAGTGCAAACGGATAAGAACAAACACTCCACATGTAATCCAGCACTGTGAACTTAATGCATAAATAATGCTTGATTCAGCATAAATCCACAATGTGCCAAAATAATGCATGATAATTTATCGTTGTTTAATTCCAAAATATAATATTTCCACAAAAAATGTTCAAACAGTGACAAAAGACAGCTGAAAGCAGTGCTGCTGTCTGAACCAGGCCTCTTACTCAGCATTCACCAGCTGGGAACAGGAAACACAGACCGGTAACATAATTATTTGTTTTTTAAAGGAGAATTTTACAATCAGACTAAGGGAGTAGCGATGGGGGCTATTTGTGCCCCCACCTACGCTAACTTCATCCTAGCCAGATGGGAGAAGAAATATGTTTGAAATTCCAGTTATAAAGAATCTTAGTATTTACATAAACGTTTTTTAGATGATATCTGTATCTTTTGGGTGGGGGAAACAGAGTCAATTGGTGAATTTGTTGAATTTTTAAAAAACTCTACAACTTTTTTAGATTTCACTTGGAATAGTAGTGATACTATGTTACAATACTTAGATATAGAAATATACAAGAAGGATGGGGGCTTTCATTCTAAGATTTTCAGAAAAGCCACCTACTCTAACTCCTTTCTGCATTTCAATAGTGCCCATCCCTTTCATTATAAGAGAAATTTAGTCAAGGGGCAATTTATTAGGGCCAGCTGTATGACATCAGAGGAGACAGAGTTTGAACTTGAGTTAGATTCCCTGGCAATGATGTTTACAATAGAGGTTATCCATCAGAAATGTTAAGGTAATTAAGGACTGAGATCATTACAGGAAGGAAAGGGAAATTTCAACCTATTATAGGGGAGAATTTGACAAATTATAATAATATTGATAGTGGAGACCCTAGAGACACAAATGATCTTAATAAGGCAATGATCTTAGAATTTAATGCAAGTGTCAAATTTACCAGGACAATTATTGAAAAGGAATGGAAGAGGTTTGTAGGACTCTCTGACCTTAAAGGCCTGCCCCCCAGCACTTGAAATTTGTTTATAGAAATTCCACAAACTTGAAGAGTTTGTTGGAAAAAAGAGAAAATAATATAAATAGAATGAAGGTGGGGACTTATAAATGTGGACGCTGTAGTCAATGTAGGTATATTACTAACAAAAAAGAAATAGTGTTGCCTTGTAGAAATAATAAAAAAATTAGTCAGTAAAGGTTATTTCAACTGTGAGTCTTATGGGTTAATTTACCTTGTTACATGTGGAATCTGTGGATCTTTCTACATAGGCAAAACTGAGAAAAAAGCTCAAGAGAAGAATTTACGAGCATTTGTACGAAGTCCAAAACAAAAAAGAGACTGACGTATTATATAGGCATCGTTTAGATTGTCCGGAAGCAAAGTACTCTTTTTTTTGTACTAGAAGAGGTTAAGAAATAAATTAGAGGTGGTCTTTGGGAAGAAAAGATAGAATATAAGGAATTGTGGTGGCAGCTGACTTTGGAAGCATCTTCCCCTCCTTGATTAAATGATAGTATTTTTGTTAAATCCTTACTAAAAATGAGAGCTGCTAAACTGTAGGACATACTCTCATAAATGGAATACACAAAGATCATCCTCTGTCCTTTATGAATTTTTATGCTTTTATTTATTTTTTACATACATAGAAAAGTATTTACAAATGAATACTGAACATCTTACATATGATGAAATTAGTCATCTTTCACCACTAGAGGGAGCATTTGTATTGTTTTAAAGTATATAAATATACATATACAAAATTGTTGCATTTTATTTTTTGTGCACATTTTATATATATATATATATATATATATATATATATATATATATATATATATATATATATATATATATATATTAGTAAAATATTTATCACCCCACAGTTTTTAAGATATTTAATGTTTTTAAATTATTTTTTAAAGTTCCTAAATAATCTTTAACATCTAGATTGTTAGGATGACAAGTTCTACGTAATGTACATATTTTATTTGCATAATACATAAATAAGGAATGGAGCCTTTTTTGTCTTTGTATCTGATGAAGTTACATTTTGAGTGACGAAAAATACTTAAGAGGTCTGCATAGCATTTTGTGCTTTTACGTGGATTTTGTTGCCTGTAAATAAAAGTGAAGTCTTTCGAATCTCTTCATCTGGGCATTTTGTTTTAAACTATTATTGAACTATACAGACATTTTAGTAACCACAGAGTGATCCAGGCAGTGAATTCAATTGGCATCCATATCATAGTACATGTTGATTTAGCAATGCCAATCTGGGACTTTTACACACAAGATGGAAGTCATTTAAATGATATTGCCCCCCCCCCTTTTTTTTTTTTTTTTTTTAACTTGCAGATCATCCATTAATCATTAAGTTAGCTTGATTAGGCATTGATATTGTCACAGTGAGTTGGAGCTTATTTTAACTGCATTGATGGTTAGGCAGTGAACCAGGGGGAAACGCATGTTGCTGTTGCTTCATGGCCTCAAAACAAAACCCTTTGCAAACCCCTATTTTAGTTCAGTGGCATATTTGGTTTAGTGATAGGTCTGGAAGATCAAAGATTTGTGGTTTAAATGGCATGCCTGTGGCAAACTGTTAAGCCCTGACCTTTGCGGGTTGAGAGATTTGTCTGAGGGGCTTGATGTATTCATCTGGACCAAATGTTAACAGACCAGAACAGGCTTGGAGTCACCAACAAGCCACCTGTTTACTTCATCTATTACTGCTAGCAATGGTTTCATATGTTATGGCTAATCATTTATCTTGATTATGGTTAGTATTATCATCTTATAACAGTGTTATTGCTATCTAATAAATGGTCACAAAGGCAAATATTGGTGTGGTTTTTGACTCACTTCAAGGGGAAAAGTGAAATCTGTGTTTTTAGCTCCTGTTTGCTTATTAAGTGCGCTAGTTAAATACTCCCCTGATTCTTTCTTATTCCTCAAGAAGTATTTTTGATAAATACTTAAATAAAAAAATATATCAAGCCAACCATTTTGGCATAATTTTGAAAGTGTTTATTGTCACATTTGATCTATGAATCATATAAAGAACAGATGTTTCTTTGAATTGTCTAGTCTGAATACTGGCAGTATTATGAACTTTTATTTTACACGTTAAAAATTGTCTAGTCTGAATACTGGCAGTATTATGAACTTTTATTTTACAAGTTAAAAGTGGGGTTACTTACTTAGATATAAAACCTTAATATCATTTTTTCTTATAATTAGTAAATTGATACAAATCTAAATAAATGTAAAGTTTAGATGATAGTCCTAAAGGTGTTTTCTAATTTTAGAGTGCAGTAATTTGGGCATGTGCCCAAACTATAAGACACCTCATTCTATTACCTGAGAGTACAGTATTTATATCAGTGCATAAGGTGGTTTAGGAACATACTTTTATTACAACAGGCATTAAAGTAATTTAAGAGACACATGCACATGGAAAGTATACTGGTTTAACAGACTTCAACTACAGTGTCCAATTAATACAATATATATTTTGTTAAAAATAAATCACATGCATACAAGATAATATTTTATGGGAAATACTTAGTGAGCATTTTAATTCAGATGATAATTTTCCGTGACTAGACTAGGATCAGCTCTGAGCCCTTTCTTATTTGCAATGGTGATGGACAGGTTGACAGACGAGATCAGACAGGAGTCCCTGTGGACTATGATGTTTGCAGATGACATTGTGATCTGTAGTGAGAGTAGGGAACAGGTGGAGGAGACACTGGAGAGATGAAGATATGCTCTAGAGAGAAGAGGAAGGAAGGTCAGCAGGACTAAGACAGAATATATGTGTGTGAATGAGAGGGAGGATAGAGGAATGGTGAGGATGCAGGGAGTAGAAGTGTCGAAGGTGGATGAGTTTAAATACTTGGGATCAACAGTTCAGAGTAATAGTGAGTGTGGAAGAGAGGTGAAGAAGAGAGTACAGGCAGGATGGAGTGGGTGGAGAAGAGTGTCAGGAGTGATTTGTGACAGACAAGTACCAGTAAGAGTGAAAGGGAAGGTCTGCAAGAGGGTAGTGAGACCAGCTATGTTATATGGGTTGGAGACAGTGACATGGACAGAAAGGCAGGAGTCAGAGCTGGATGTGGCAGAGTTAAAGATGTTAAGATTTGCACTAGGTGTGACAAGGGTGGACAGGATTAGGAATAAGTATATTAGAGGGTCAGCCCAGGTTGGACAGCTTGGAGACAAAGCCAGAGAGGCAAGATTACGTTGGTTTGGACATGTGCTGAGGAGGGATGCTGGCTATATTGGGAAAAAGAAGCTAAAGATGAAGCTACCAGGTAACAGGAAAAGAGGAAGGCCTAAGCTAAGGTTTATGGATGTGGTGAGAGAGGACATGCAGGTGGTTGGTGTGACAGAGCAAGATGCAGAGGACAGGAAGAAATGGAAACAGGTGATCTGCTGTGGCGACCCCTAATGGGTGCAGTTGAAAGAAGAAGACGACTATTATGTGTGAGGTTTGTGTATTAAATTACACTTTCTGTACAACTATCTATACATACACTTTGCTCAATTTTTCTAATGTGACCTGATGTAAAAGCACTCAGCAAACAGCTCAGGGTAGAGGGTCTCACTCCATCCCCCACAGTGCTACCAGATCATCACCATAAACAGACACTTATTCTCAATGGGCTTACCCAATTAACAAATGCATAAGGTAAAATTATTCTTCAACTGTTACTGAACTTTAATGAAATAAGTCAGTGTGTGAATGTTTAATGTAGTAAGCAAATGTCTGAAGCTTTTGGGAAACCCTGCAATTTGAAACTGTTTGTGTATTTGCAAGATAGTGAGTCCATAAAACAAATATATGACTAGATAAAACTAAGTGAGAGGTACTGATTTACAAAAACTTTAATTGTCTTTTCTGGAGCTGATCATGAAGTCTGTTAAATGCTGCAGAGGGTTACGGTTGTGAGATATCTCTGATACGGTGCAGGGTTTGATTCCCTCAGCCTTCCTTTTCCTACATGTGATCAAGGCACTCAACCAGACATTACTGCTAGGTGGTCCTGAAAAGGAATTGTGCTTCCCACAGGCTTGTCTGGTTAACAAAGGAGTATTATTGCTATTACAGACCAGCTTTACATCTCACTTGTGCATTACAAAGCTGGCCTGTAATAGTAATACAGATGAGCTTTGTACCTCACTCATGAGAATTCAGTTAACTATAGAAAGGATTTGCAGCTGCACCTCACTGTGCCTCTCTCAAATAATCACACACACACACACACACACACACACACACACACACACACACACACACACACACACAACTGCAACAGACCTTATTTTTGAAATTATTTTCAGTAGTACTGCTGTTATTGTTCTGTATTTCACAAATTCTTGTAAAAATATGCAATGTAAACGGAGTTAAAAGCTTTTTTCACTGTTACCATCTTGAATATATCATATATTTAATTGGACTGTTAAAGGACCGATAAACATATCTTCTTTGCTCCTTTCATATTTGTATACTGAGGGAAAATAAAAAAGAAGCCAAGCCACAATGTAGAACATTAGCATTGCAAACAGATGACACTGTGTATATTTGAGTAATAAGCACATTTGCCTTGAAGTTTAATCACCATAGATGTTAATGTATCCTGGATTTAAAAATCTTAGTAAATTGTCAAATTACTGTAAATGGCAGTTATTACTGGACTTGTCATCTTGCTATAATATCTGTTTTAATCCTAGCATCTTTTATAATGTCTGTAGCTGCCTCTGAATCGAGTTGTGGCTGAAAGGGATACATGATCAGCCCATTTACCTAGTTAACAAATGTCCAATAAGATAAATAAAATATAATTGTAAATTTCATCTGGCACTCGACAGACAGTGCATCTTAACTGAATAGGTCACTGAATACTTGTTCATCAGTGAAACCATTAACATGCCAGCTTTGTCATTATATGTCATTTTGTATTATCATATAATAATTTAAGAAAACTGATTTTTAATTAATTGTTATTTTGTTAGAAACTGAAAGGCTGAAGTACATCAACACCAATATCAGGCATACAATTAAGTACTTAGGATAATACACTAAATGATGTGCATTTAAAATTAAAGGGGACTTCACAGCCGGGAACCTGTACATTATATTTACTGCTGCTTCTGTGACCCTGGCATTTTTATTTTAAGCTTGGCAAGACCTTTTGCTGGAATATTTGGTGTAGAAAAATGCAAGGCCCAAAAGGTGGACTGACTGTTAGCACCAGCTGTGATTATTTTTTTCTGCTTTGTATATGCCTTGAAACAAAACAATCCATTAAAGTTGTTAAAAAATGTAGTTACTGATGAAGACTCATTCATCCATTCCCTGATTACCCATTTTGTCCAATTCAAGTAGTTTATGGGGAGATGCAGGGTATTGCAGAACTTAATGGGTGCAAAGCTAAGAGATAAATCCTTCAAGTGGCGTACTGGGCTGTGGTAGTCTGCACATTTACACACACACTTGTAACAGTTTGCACTCATGTGCAAACTGTAAAAAAAAAAAAAAAAAAAAACGGTGAGCTGGACACCACTATTATATACTTAATTTATTTATTTTACATTTGTTGACCAGGAATGTCTGACTGAGCTAATAGTAGCCCTTTTTCAGAGGCCCAAGGAGAAAAGCTCTACGAAAAAGACATTACATTGAAAATAACATTAGAAAGCAAAATTATTTAGCTTTGCAGCACCATTTTGGGGTTATTTAACTCTGGGATACACCCCATGTGCACTGATGCTGGCTTTAAAATAAATTTTCACCACAATCCATGGTACATTTCTGCATAGTCTAGTGCCTTAAACTGCAGTAGAAGTTCAATAGTGAGAGGATTGGCTCTGCTCTGGTTTTAGCTTTAAAGTTGCATTTTGTATCTATCCTATCCTCCACTAACACATTAAGCTAGTTTCTGAA
Source organism: Protopterus annectens (assembly GCF_019279795.1). Taxonomy (NCBI): domain Eukaryota; kingdom Metazoa; phylum Chordata; order Ceratodontiformes; family Protopteridae; genus Protopterus; species Protopterus annectens. The sequence goes on from NC_056749.1 coordinate 383,012,830, forward strand.
AGAGCTCCATTATTAACTTTATTTTACTGGATGCCTGTCTGGCTAGCCTGCTTTAAATGTTTTCCAAATCCTTCCATGCTTTTATTGTAGTGGTTTTATGAGTGTCTTTGGCATCCACCCCTAATGCTAATCTGATTTCTAAAGTCCCTCCCATCTTTCATTGCTCTTCTCTATTTGCTATTTATGTACTTTTCCCACCTATTGTTTCCTGCAGATTGATGCTAAGTGCCCACCCACAAACCAGTATTGTTCTTGAGTAAACCAGCTCTACTGCATATTGTCTCCTGCTCATTTTTCTAGAGCTAAGCAAAGTTTGGAGTCCTAGCCTGCATTCCAGAAGTGTTTTACTTGTATCCAGTACCATCCAGGCAAACTGCATTTGGTTGCTATATCACACTTGCATAAGCTATTTTGAGTAATTGTTACTGTATTCTGATTTTTTGTCGGCACTTCACTGCATTTTTTGTAAAAACAAAATGTTCTTCCTTCACTATTACTGCTGTAAGAATATATTGAAATCACATTCAACGAGGGATTTCCTGCTAGCTGTTTAATTGGTTTGTAGTAGCATTGCAGAAGTGGGTCTCTTATCTAATGTGTTTTTACATCAGGAGGACTGGGTTTATTCATCTTGTGGCAGGAGGTATTTGCCTGGCCTTTCTGAGGTGGAAAATACACAACACGACTCATAGTATGATTATTTTATTGTCTGGAGGACTCATTAGTTTTCTGTTTTTCTATGCTGCTATAAAATGTTGTGCATTTGCTTGGGTTAGCAGTGTCCTGTACAGTAGCAAACAGCTGGAAAGCAAATTGTCCATTATAGAACGGTCCATAAAACTGTACCCTGTAAAGCAACCATGTAGAGCAAATACCTTGCATGATGACAAGCTTAAAATAGCTAGTTGGGCATTGAGTGGCGATACCTACATATTTAGTAGAGTTCAGTATTATGTAAAAATGAACATTATTTATTTTATTTATTTATTTATTTATTTATATTTGTTGACAGGGAGTGTCCGACTGGACGTAGGTCCATTTTCAGAGGAGGCCCGGGGAGAAAAGCTCCACAGTTAAAATAAACAGACAGTAGTTATATTGGATTACATAGCGATTAACAATTCACATAGCAATTACTTACAACATATTTACAGATAAAGAACATAGTACATCAGTAGACAACTAGAATCTTTATCTGTGAAGTACATAACAGACATTAACAAATGTTAAAATAAGAAGTTCCTGCTGTATAAGTACTAGGCTTATGAGCATCTGAGCTTGCAATAATCAAGGTAGTTAGTGGAGTGGAAAGAAAGGTAGTGGTTGGATGGGGTGGGTGATATTAGAGTGGGAGTTGCAAGGTCATAGCCAGTATGTTTTTAGGTGCGCTTTTAGTAAAGTTTTGAAGTGGGTGAATGATGGTACGGAGGTAATTGTGGGTGGGAGGGAGTTCCATAATTTGGCTATGGTGCAAGAGAATAGTGCTTCACCAGCAGAGCTATTGGCTTTAGTGATCTGCAAGTGATTTTTGTTGCTGGATCTTAGTGGTCTGGTGGTGCGATAGGGTTGGAGTAGATTCTGGAGGGATGGGACATTTAGTGGATGGTTTACTAGTTTGTGGGCGAGTGAGAGTTGATACCATTGAAGGAGGCGAGGGAGTTCAAGCCAGCCCAGTTCAGCATGTGAGAGACAGTGTTGACTACGGTAGGATGCCCCTGTGGCGAATTTGGCAATTTTGTTGTGGCAGGTCTCTAGCTTGTTTAGATCGCATTGCCTTAGGTTGGTATATATTGGAGAGGCATAAAGTAGGGTGGAGATAAGGTGGGAATTTGCTATTGAAATCTTTGCTGCTTTGGTGAGAAGATACTTATTTCTGTATAACGCTCCTAGTTTTTTGTGGACTTTTTTATGGTCATGGATATGTGAATGTCAAATTTTAGTTTATTGTCTATTTCCACTCCTAGCAATTTGGTGTGTTCAGTTGGGTATATAGTGGTGTTGTCTTTTGCTGTGATGTTAAAGTGAGAGTTGTTTTGAGTATGTTTGGTGGGTTGGAAGATGAGTAGTTTAGTTTTGTTTGGGTCGAGTATTAATTGGGCATCGGATAACCAATTTTCAACAGAGGAAAAGGCTTCCTGTGTGACTTTTTGCAGTTTGGGTAGGTACTGGGCTGAGCAGATGATGGTTGAGTTATCTGCGTATTGTATGAGTGTGCAATGTGTGGTGGCAGAGGCTAGATTATTTGTGAAAACAGAGAAGATTAGGGGTCCAAGGATGGTTCCTTGGGGAACCCCTATGGAGACAGGTAGTTGGGGAGATATGTCATTCTGCCATAAAATGGATTGTTGGCGATCAGACAGGTAACTCTTAGTAAAGGAGAGTAAGGCAGTGGTGGTGCTATGGTTTGGTTGGAAACCATGCTGAGTATTGGAAAGGAGGTTGTTAGTAAGGAGGTAGTCTGAGACCTGAGAGTGTATGCATCTCTCTAGTATTTTGGAGAGTGGAGAGAGAATAGCTATGGGGTGGTAATTGGTTAGTTCTGTGGAGTGTCCGCCTTTGTGAAGGGGAATTATATGTGATACTTTCCACAGTGTGAGAACATAACTTTCTGACAGAGATCGGTTAATCAAGATGGATACTGGGTAGGCCAGAGCATCAGCTGTGATTTGTAGGTATTCACTTGGGATGTTGTCTGCTGCTAATTTGGTGGGTTTAAGTTTAGTTAAGAGTTTTTTTTTATGTTGGAGGTAGGTACAGGAGAAAAAGAGAAGGCAGTGGGGAGATTAATAGTTGAAGGTGTGGGTTGAAGGGGAGGGGGGTTGTGTTGTTTAGCTAGTGATAGTATGGTTTGTGTGAAGTGTGTGTTGAATGAGGTAGCAATATTTTCTGAGGAGTGAGGGATGTTAGGAGGAGGGATACTGACTTTACCTGGGTGGAGGATGAAGTTTATTAGTAGACTTTAGTACTGGTAAGCATAATCTACCCCAATAAAGCACCCTTATTAGTTTGCACTAACAAAGCGCCCTTAATGGCCTTCTGATCCTAATATGCCACTCCCTTGTGGCTTCCTAATTAAAGGGCTGGGCAGCATGGTTATGCAATTTCCTAACTTCTCTATAGCCAGCTTGGTGGATATAGGTACCTTGAGACAGTTTAGCAGTTGTTTCATGTTTACCATCAACCACTTAATCCTTAAAGAAGCAGACAGTATGCAAGAGGTGTTCTCACACAATGACACTGGAGGCTATACCCTTGCATACAAACTAACATCAGGTTGTTGAAACCACACACACATCACTCATACAGCACACAGCACACACGCAGACTAATGTATGGTGAGGCACTGAAAAGCAATCTTCTTAAACAAAGATCTCTTAGACCGCCTGTTGTCTAAGCTATGCCTCAGCAAGCCCAAACACACTCAGAAAAACCACCACCTCAAAACACACTTGGACTATGTAAATATAAACACCCTTGATCAAATAATAAATATGCCTCATAGATGCTCCAACATACTGGACCTTGTGTTCATAAATATGGGAGGATGCTGTCCCATGTCTTGTTCTCCCTGGTAAAATCCAATCTTAAAGCTGTCTTCTCTGAAATCAAAATCAACAATGGGATCCCAGTAAAACCAGTAACAGTTAGGAACTAGTCAAAAGCAAATTATATTTTAAGTGATGGTTTGGAGGGGCACTGAATTTTGACAAACGCCAAGAACATAGCAGCCTATGCTGAATTGCTGTCAGAAACTCTGCATAACCATGTCAATGGCTACAGAGGGTGTGTACCCACCAGAAGTGAGTCCAGGACTAGCCCCAGAAATAAACCACACTGGTAGCATCCTAAACTAAACAGGATATACAACAAAAGGAAAATAATTATGGCAAAAATCAGGAAGAGTAATTCCCATAAAGATAAAACTCTCATCGAACTAGGTAGGCTAATTAGGTCAAGTGAAGCCAAGTTTGAGGTTAAGATAACCTCCCATGTGAAAGATAACCACAAGACCCTTTTACAGCTATGTCCAAAACCTCAAGAGCAGCACGCAGCAATAAGATGAACTGGTGGAGAATGCTAACATATTCATTCAGTCTGGCAATATAATGGACCTGTTAGTGGACAAATTCAGTTCCCACTTCACCCCCCAAGTCCCCAACCATCCCACAAAAAATATCCTCAAACATAACTAGGGAGCCTGTCCTGGCTGCATTCATTAAAGCTAATAACACTGTCTCAATGGGCCCGATAACATCCTGGGATGCCTCCTGAATAGTCTAATATATGACTTATCAGAACCCCTGCAGTCATAATTTAACTATAGACTTCTGAGAGGTGATCATTGCCTGGCTTCCTTGGAAACTGCATTGATGAACCTGTTGCATATCTGCAAAACAAACATTATTAGAACTACTAGATTAAAAGAGCTAAATTTTACTTGCAACATAAATAGGATATGTTGGAGACAGATGTTTTCAGAGAATTTCCATTCACTGGAAGAGGATCCCCATCCATTTCAAGCAGAGTTCCTATCTATTCCTATTTAAGCAAGACTCGGACCAACGGATGGGTGATTGAAAATTCACCCTTGGTCTGGTGCTTATGTCTCTGATGAACAGATGCAGTCAGTAAATCAACCCCCTCCCCCATATAAATCAAATTATTTGGTCACATTTGGGTTGCACAGCTAGGCTTATAAGGGCCCTAGTGGTGGTTAGCCTAGTATACACCAATGAACCTATAATTTGAGTATGCCCCATGGTCACATTTCTTTGACATATGAAAGGAGATTATCTTATAGTTTATACTGTAGTTCTATGGCAAACAGACAAAGCATACCATTACCACATCTATTACTGTTCCATTGAATGCCTATATTACTGGTACCTGATAAGCTTTACCACCTTGTTAAATCCCATCACCTCAGATTTCTAGAAAATGTGTGGCATTGCTTGGCTACTTAATAGGTTGCAGCCTTGCAGGGTACTGTAGAAAATGGCACTCTGGGAATCAGTAGTAACTAGGTAACCTTGGGCATGGACTCAGTAGTTAGATCATTCTAAATCCTAGCTGGACATCTTAGTTATTCACTGATCTTTTTATCACCATACTAATGTTAAGTCAGGCTTAAGCTAGTAGCTCTTCTATATTCCTAAATACTTTACACTGTCAACAACTTCCAAGGAGATTCTGTCTGTGGTGTAACCAATTTTTTTCTGTGTAGCTTACATTTAAGTCCTTTGAGTTATGTTGTTGTTGTGTCTTTCGGCTTTTCCCAGTTAGGGGTCACCACAGTGGAACTCCGGTCCGCTAATGATTGGCAGTAGATTTTTATGTGCTGAGTTGCCAGCCCTGACGCACAACCTTCAATGAAGGTACGCCCATTCATGCATGTCTCCACACAGAAGACGCTCTGAGAATCGAACAGAACAACATCTTACTGTGAGGCAACAATGCTACCGCACCACCACCACCATAATGTAAAAAAAAAAAGACAGTGAAACAGAGCCAATATTGTAATAAGTTACATCCATCTCACAACTTTTAATTAGCTGGTTCACCTTGCAATCTTTCTTTCTTTTTAACCAAACATTTGCATCACAGACATAAAACCTTTGTTTATGTATAGAAAGACATTACCTTTTCTGGACTTGAGGCCTAAACATAGGTGCAAAGGCTTGAAATGAGACAGCAAACATGTTGCTATATGTGACTAATCAAAAGTATTAATCTGAAAATGTTATGACATAAAAATGGCTTTCAGCTGCAAAACTACATAACATTTTTTCATCAAAGTGCACCTTCATGATGTCTTATCTATTTAAGTTGGCAGAAAGGGTGGCACATTACCTACCACAACAATAAAGAGTAAACAGTTCTGACAGTTAAGCACAACAGTTGAAATTTGTCCTAGTCTACCAAGTATAGACATTAGTGCCTATTGTTCCTTCATGTTGTATCAAACAACTGCAAACCATACTATTCTAGTGACCCTTCTATCTCTCACATTCTGTAGGCCCTGTAAACTATTAAATATGTAATACACAGTAATCTCCTGTGTGTACCCCATCATCTGACTGGGCACAATAACCTATATACTTATAAACTCTCACTGATTGCATGCAATGTGCTAGTTTTAAACCAGTTCTCCTGCTACATTAAAATCCATATCCATGCTGTTTATGCATGTACTTTAAAGTATTCATAATAATTCTTTTAGTTTTACTTATTGGCTAACCATGTAAGAAACGTGCTCCTTGAAAGCCATTTCCAACTGCACTACATAAGTGCGTGTGCGCATGTGACAGTGTATGCATCATAGCCTTAGATTTCCAAAATGGGGTCTGACAAAACATACTGAATGCAGTGATCTGTACATCTTCAGTATATCACCCAGAAATATGTAAATGCCAACTATATCATCTAAGAGAAGTAAACAAGCAAAGTATGTTTTAATGTTCCCATAGTTTATAACAAGGAAATAAATCACAAAAACTTCAATGTAAAGCAAGCCCCACCAACAGCAACGTCAAAACACAATTGTACACAGTTATAAAGTAACTTTTCTGATATTACTATATTTTATTTATTTACTTATTTCACATTTATTAACCGGGTTAGTCCAACTGAGTTTGCAAACAAACCCATTTTCAGTGAAGACCCAAGGGGAAAAGTCCCAGCAAACATAAGTAACGATAAAGTCGCAATATACAAATATTAAATAACAATCAAATTGCAAAATAATTGTAAAAAAGAAAAGGTTATTAACTAATTGCATTTTACTGATAGTAAGCAACCCATTTTCAGTGGAGACTCAAGGGGAAAAAGAGTCCCAGCAAACATAAGCAAAGATAAACATACAGGACAAAAACTAGTAAAAATAACAATGCAAATGCACAATTAATTATAAAGATGTTATATATGATATATGTCTTGATAGTGGATTATTATGATATTTTAACCTGATATCACTTAAGTGTTTTAGACACTCTTTCTTTAAGCTGTCTGGTGGTTTTTCCTACGTAGAAGCCATCGCAGCACTTACAGAATGCCAAGTACACTATGTTCTTAGTTGTGCAATCAGCATAGAAGTTACTGTAATAAACCTTGCCATTTATTGGGTTAGTGTAACGCTCTTCAACTTCTGAATCTGTCTTACCCTATGTAGTCATTGATGGGATCTATTTTGTTTCACTTTTCAGCTGCACTATTTACTCTCTGTACTCTGTTTTTAAAGGAAAACTCCATCCTAGAAGTAAAAAAAAAAAATGTTTTTTTTCACTCTGTTTCCTGAACTATTTTAACACATCAAAATCACTCTAAGTGCTTTATTTGTAATTTTAGCCTGTCTTCCACAACATGGCTACCAATGGGGTGGATATATCAACGTGATCTTGTACTCCCTCAAGCCTCTCTCTTTCCCATACTACTTTTGTATGAATCATGCCAGACATAAGAAAGTAACTTTGAATTCCCATGCCATTGACATATAATGGGATTTGGGAGGCTTACTGTTATTTTCTTTACCTTCTGTGAAATGACTGCTTCTTTTCTGTCTTTAATCACCATCATTTATGTTTGGCTCAGACCTTGTTTTACACTGTACTTAGAAGTTGTCCAGCCACAGCCAGAAAAATAACTAAATTGCAGGCCTTTGTTCAGGGTTTTCTTTTGTAGTCTGAGGAATTAATTCTGCAAAGGTCTCTCAGTGCAGTGACGGTTTTAACACCTCTGCAGTAGTGTGGTGGGAGGAGACTCTCAATTCCTCTTGAACTACAAAAGAAAACACTGAACAAAGACCTGCAATTCAGTTACTGTGAAAACCCACTAAGTCAGCCTTCACATTGTTAACCTTCTAAAAGATTCAGTGCATACTTTTTGGTTATTACTAATTCCCTAACCAGAGATTTTCCTGATCTTTTTCCACAGGACACCTCAGCTATGGAACCTTGCCTGATACTTTTCATTACAAATCATGTCAACATCATGCCCATTCATAAACTATGCAGAAAAATTAAACACAGTTCTCTCTCTCTCTCTCTCTCTCTCTCTATATATATATATATATAAAATGCCCTCAATATTACTTATGGCAGAATGCTGACTTTTATGCTTACACATTTATGTTGTTTAAAGGAAACATGATGAAGAGGATGTTCCCTGATATACAGGAACTATCAAATACCATTCTACATTTCAAGGTTAGAGATATCAGAAAGGTAAGGAACTACCAACTCATTGACATCCTATGCATATTGGCAAAGTGTTTGAAAAAACAATTCAGAAAGATCTTATCTGAGACAACATGATTTCAGAGTTGCCCACTGATTACATAGAGCCATTTCTTAAAATTAGTTGACACTGTTGCTATGAATCATGATAATGTTAAACAGTCTCTCTTCATTTTTTTAAAATATTTCAACTTGATAATCATACCACACTATTCAGCAAACCCAAAGCCATAGGTTTCTGCCATAGAACCCTGAAGTGGTCTGCCAGTTATCTAGTGGAGAGGAAATAAACTTCTTCATGGAGGAAGTAGAACTGTATTTCTCCCAGATTAGTGTCCATCTCAGCTTCATTCACAGGCCACTCCTCAGTTTAGTTTACATTACTGAAATGTCATTACAAACTGTATTAAATTAGACCACTTCATCAATGATTCTACCTTCTTCCATTGTGCAAATACAAAAAAATAGAAAAGTATTTAATGAATTGCAGCATGGATTCATGACAAATGTATTTTGCTTAACACAAACAAGTTTCTTTTTCTCTATGCAGTCTTGATGATAACCAAATCAATGGAAATCATGATCCACCTAAGAAATTAAATATATTGAGAATTTTAGAGACCATGAATTTTCACTTTGACAGCATGTTCATTATATTAAGTAAGCAACTGTTCATTTGGAAGGCATTTAAAGTATTCATAATAATTCTTTCATACCAGCCCACAAATTCCAGGATTATGGTAGCCATGCAGTACTCCTTCCAAAATGTTTGTTCTGCAATGTAATAATGGGAAACTTGTCCTCGTCAGAATGAATAAAGCAAGCTAAGCTGTATACATAATCAGTCATCTAAATTTGAAAATAACATGTCATCAACTGCTAATGACTTCATTGCTCTACAGTTTCTGAACTGGATGACATTAAAAAGGACCACATTATAAGACCAGAAGATAGTAACGTTAGCACCACTTCCTTACAGAAATAAAGTCCTACCTATAACCAAGAAGACCCAAGTTCATTTAGCATCTAAAAAGTTTGATGGAGCTGTTATGGGGAGAACAGATGTACTTATGTTGGGAGGGAGGGAAGGCAGGCAAGCGGTCCCTTGGCGAAGAGGGTCAATGTAAGGGATGGCATATGGCCAGGCATTTGGCCACTAAGCTGCTTTGGCAGTAACTTTCATTGTCAGTACAAAACAACTGTGCATGCACATTGAGGTAAGCACTGTACTTCTCATTTGTGATGATGATTACTCATCCTTGTTCCCACAGGGGGTGGATAGTGCACCCAAATATGTCCTTATTTCTGGGATGCTTTATGAGGGACAAAAATACATCATAGTTGCCTGCTTAATTGGGCCACTCGGTGAATGCCCCCCCCCCCCCACACACACACACACACAGTGGGTACCTAGTACAGGGAACAAATAGAATCTAACTGAGAGAGGCACAGTGCTTGGCAAACACAAGAATAAAAACTATGTAAGAAAAGAAAAAGAATTATCTCCACTCTCCAGATTCTTTTTTGATATAACACATGACATACAAAGATGTACAAACTTCCAAGTGTCTTTATTTTTGTACAACTGCATGAAATCATACTGATGTTTTGCTGTATTCATATACATGAAATACAAGTATTATTTGTTCCTCAGTGGTATGTAGTCTGGATTTTAGAATCATTTAGAGATGACAGCTGTCTTACTGTCTTTCACATTGAAACAACCCTCCTCCAGATGTTCCAAAGAACAAGATCATACAGAGAGTACACTCAACATCCCCACGCATATTGTTACAGAATGCATTGTGCAGCAGTTGGGCTCAGAATGCTGATATTTTCAAAACATTTGATATGAATTTTCCATTAAATACTTTTTTGAATAATTGCATGTTCTGAAAACATTTACTAACCTGGCATATGAAAAGCAAGCTCAACTACCCCTCCCCATCTACCAGATTTACAACAAAAGGATTCAGTGTGCATCTTACTGTTTTAAAAGCAGCAGAACCCCTCTTTGACAGTAATGACTGTATGTTACCAGCTACAGAAGTAAAGTGAAACCTTAGAAGGAATGGTTTGCAACATTTACCCATGCTTCTTGTTAGGTTAAAAAAAAAGGTTGCATAGTCTTATTGAACACAGTGGTACGTCAGGTGTGCTAAAGTGAAACAGGTGAAAGATACCTGCAGTAATTTGGAATGCAACAGATATAATGAATATAGCTATACAACAGACAAATGTAAGGCAGCTATGTAAAAACTGTGATCTCTAATGGAAGTTTAAAGACAGCCATTGTGTTAGTGTCCCTTCTTGCACAGACCTTAGAAGTAGCCATTTTTAATTGTTTCAGGTTTTGTTGCCATGTGGAGCTACTTTCATTTAAACAAGATGTAAATGGAGTGTCGTGTACTTCTGAGTTGATGTAGGTATGAGGATGATGCCAAGGAGAGTAGTTGTCACATTCAGCTACAGTGGTTAGTATGCCATCTGCAATGGTACCAATTTTACATTTTAAGCAGTTATTGGCATATGAATGTTGCGTTTCCATGATGCTAATGACAGACATGGTCTGATGTGTACAGTATCATCACAGAAAAAGGGACATCAGGTATAGGATTTATTTTCTACATAATTTCTGGCTACCATATCAGTGTGCTCTACAATTGACTCATTTTCGCATTGTTGTACATGCTTTGAATCCCGATTTGCATACCTCCCTTATACCTGTACTCATCCAAGTATGTTGTAAAGTACAATAATATTCCTTGCTAGTAGGGAATTACTCATGAAATGTGTAGGACTCTACTTTCTGGCTTGCCTGTGTAACTGCCTTATGCGATTGTGAACCATGCTTATCGTGTTCCATAAGCAAAAAAAAATGGATGACTTTAAAATAATAGTGCTTTATAGTTTGAAAATATTATCTACAGGCTAGTTTCCTTTGCAGTTATATTCTGCCAGTAATATAGTTCTTTTCTTTTTATGAAACTACCCTTTTTGTTTTTTACTTTGACACTCTTTTCAGATTGCATTTTTAATTTCCTTCAGTTGTGTTAATTTCCAGCACTTGTGTTAATTTCCGTCACTTGTGTTACCATTTTACTCTGACACAGAGTTCATAAGGTGCTTATCTGTCAGTGTATTTTTCTGTTCCTACTAGACTACATTCAATATCAATGACACAAAAAGCAAATCTAACGAATAAGGGAATTTCAACAGGTGCATCCAGTTAAACATCCATCACTGATCTTCACCTGATCAAGAAGCATTTTAACAGTATTTACCAGACAGTCGGTCAATTGACAATGCCATCACATGTGGAATACACAGCTCCTCAAACAAATATAGACTAAGACTTCTACTTTGTGTGTCTAGACTGCTGTACACATCTGAATGTGACAGTTTTCAATGTCAACATATTCTCTACTGTATGGAGATTTATATCACACAATTAATTCATCTAATACATCAAACAGGACATGTCACAATTCTGGTACTTCAGGCAATTTCTTAAGCAGCACAAGTACTCATGGCAGAACCATTAATGGACCTCTTTTATATTTCATGTTATTAGTACTCTGTTTTTTGAAAGGGACTTATGTTTTTAAGGACCGATGGAGTTCTTTTTGTCACTGGTACTTATCAATTAGCAATGGCCTATCTGGGGAGTAAGGGGAAGCATATTTGTTGTTTGATGATAGTGCTATGAGCTACAAAGTACACCTGAATGATTCATTGTGGAGTATGATTTGGCTGCATTGAAAATCAGCACCTAAAAAACTGGATGCCATAGTACTCTCCAGTCAACAGTAAATTGTCACCTCAAGGGAGATACCCTCTACTCATTTTTATGAATAATAGTCATAGGAATTATGAGACTGATGCACGCTGAGACAGTGGTTGCAGTCGCAGTGAAGTAATAACTGCATTCATACAAAGCTCTCATTTTATTGCTTCATTTTTGTTTCATTTTCATCTAGTGAATTCTAAATCACAAGAATGAGAAGTGAAATTTTGGGTCTCAGATTTAAAAAAAAATTATAAATCAAACAAACAGTGAATTTTGAAATTTGCGAAATTTGCTGTTACATCCATTAAATTAGTTTTGCAATTTGGTTATACCATCCCACACTAACCCTTACTTTTATATACTAACTTTCTGAGCATGTATATTGGTAAGGGATAAATACATTGAAGTTTGGCAATTTCAAACTTCACATATATTACTTCAGATTTGCAGCTGTAGCTTTGCTGTTCTGAGGGTCACAGCTATGCCCCCTCAGTATTTCAACAAGCATCACACCTAGATTCTGTAACACTGGGGTAAGTGAAATAAGGCTTATTTACATAGTCAATGGGTTTACCTTTCATGAAAAAGTGAGGACTGTGTTTATTCTAGTCAGCATTAGAGTACAGTCTGCTAGCCTTTCAGTAGAGTGTTGGCAGCTGAGTTAGTGATTGCTTCATATTTCCAGCTAAGCAGCTCATGCTGGATTTGTACTGAGCTTAGCCAATTGAAAGAAGGCCTCACAAAGATGCATAAATATTGAAGGTATTATACCTTTGTCTGGCATTCAAATGCTTTGGCTCACCCAGGACAAAAGATTCTGTGCCTGCAGAAAGTATGGCATAGTTACACAGCAAATGCATTATTCCACAAATGTTGTCAAACACTGTTCATGAGGGAAAAGGACAGGCAGTATTTATTAATGATGAGGTTTTCTAAATCAATTACAGCAATGGTAGGATAAAATACATCTTATGTGCCCCATTTATTAGAGGTACTATGTCTAGAATGCAAAGCAGTGAGGCAGGAATGGAGATTATTTAATTAATATTTATTTGCATTTGTTGACCAGGAAATTTCAGCTGGATATAACCTATTTACATTGTATGCTTCAGGAGAAAAAGCTTCACCCATAAGTATATAAAACAGATAAATACATCAAAGAGACATCATGGAAATGGATCACCTTGTATTTTCCTTCTGATGAAGGTCAGTTACCCTGATTTCATAAGCAGCAAGCATGACAGCAAGTAAGCATGGCTTAACAGTTGAAGAAGAAGAAGAATTGAGCTTAAACACTATTGATTTGCTGTGCATGATTGTGGAGAAACAACAAAAAGCATTTTAAATGGTTATAGTAAAAGTACAGCAATTTGGTTTTGATATATATATATATATATATATATATATATATATATATATATATATATATGTATGTATGTAAATACAGACATTGCTTTCACAAGTGTTATCAGAAGTGTTAACCAACATCCAAAGCTAACTATACATGATTCAGTGGAAAAAGATGATAATGGAAAATGCATATACATTTTGGCCTTGATATAAAACATTGCTTTTTGCAAGTTTTTTTTTTTCAGAAGTACTAGCAAAATAAATAAATAAAGCTCATTTTACTTGAACCGTGTTGAACATGTTGCAGTCTACAATGATGAGCAAACACTGTACAGCATTTCAAAAAGATCACTGGGAAACAGTATAAAACATTTTGATACAGTACTGGAGAAGGATTGTTTGAAAGGAAGAAAATGGTGAATATTCTATTTTTACTTTTGTGTGGCATGTCATATACTCTTTTTAGTCATAATTTTCAAGTGGTATGTACATATGCAGATTTGTATCCATGGAGTGATGTAATGCAAATAAATGAAACACAAGTGGTAGCAAAATAAATGTTGAGTATGTTCATCCTCCTAGACACATACCATCAAGCAAAGAAATATAAGGATGTAAAAAAACTATACTAAACCCACTACTATTAATGGGTCTAAGGTATTAAAATAATATCCTTTCCTCAGTGGGGAAGGCCTAACTGACAACTGATGGGAAATAACCAAACAATAAAGGATGGATCAACTAGCAGGATCCTATCAGTCTCATATGACTCTTCGACCAGAACTTGGAAACATAGACAATCAGAAAGCAGTCAATGAGCAACAATAATGGAGTCCTGCTCTGATGTGGAATATAGATCAATGAGTGTCCCATACCCATATGCATCATTACTACCAATTAACATAATAATTAACTGGAGAATAAAAAATCCAAATGATAGTACAGTTGTGTAAAATCTTGCCATAAGAGTAGATGTCCTTTTCTTCACTGTTGCGGTATTCTTTACATATGGGAACTCCTGCTATGGATAGCCCGATGTTCACCCAGTATACCAAAGCCTTTGCAATTTATTGATATTGTACATCACATCTATGTTTCCCGTACAGACACACACACACACACACACATATATATATATATATATATATATATATATATATACACACATACACACACACACACTCGCATCAAAACTGAAAAGCCTCAGGAGGAACAGAATGTATGTAGGGACCAGGAAGAACATGTGCATCCAGAAGAGGAAAAAGGAAAAGAATCCCTTGCCATGAAACCAAGAAGAATAGGGCAGAGCAGAAGAGGGAAGAGTGAGTGACCAGATACTGCAACAGTGAAGAGAAGGACATCTACTGTTATGGTATGATTTTACATAACTGTACTATGTCCTTCTATATCACTATTGCAGTACTCTTTACATAAAGGAGAGTACAAAGGCTCAAGAAGAAACCTGGGAGGGTGAGGGCACTGAAAAGCCCTCTAGAAATCCATTCTGTTTAGCCAAGGCAAAGCCGGCTCTTGTCCTGGAAACAACATCCAACTTGTAATGTTCAGTGAAGGTATGGACAGAAGTCCAAGTAGAAGCCTCAGTGATGGAATTGGTATCCAGTCCTTTGAAAAGGACACTGGAGGAATCAACAGCCCTGGTAGAACAAGACTTTTCAAAGGCAGAAAGACGTTCACAATGAAAGGAATAACAAAAAAGATATGGCCTTAGAAATCCAAGACAATGTGATTTGTTTATAAAGTGCTATACCCAAAGACCTAGGTTGAAAGGAAACAAAAAGTTGTTACAATTTGCAAATGGTCTTATTCTTATTCAAATGATATCTGAACTGCTTATGTAAATCCAAGTTATGAAAAACCTTCTCATTAGCAGACTGTGGAAAAGGAAAAAGGAAGGTAAATTATTAGACTGATTAAGACACAACTCATTGACCACCTTAGGCATAAAAGAAGGATTGGTATGAACAGACACCCTGTCCCTGTGAAAACTTAAAGAAAGAGGAACAGTCATAAGAGCCTGATGGTCAGATACTCTGTTAGCTAAAGTAAGAGCCAAAAGAAGAGCATTCTTCCAAGTACAATGTTGCAAGGAAGCTGAAGCTGCAGGCTCAAAAGTAGCCTTGAGTCAATTTTTCATGAACAAAACTGAAGACACAGAAGGCAGAATAGGATTTCTGTGAGGCCCGATATGAAGGATGCCTTTAAGAAATGGGTTGACTTGAAACCTACTGTAGGAGGAGTCAAGGGCAGACAAGCAGAAATAGCTGAAAGGTGAGCTTTAACTAAAGAATATGCAAGGAGCAATTCACACAAATAATTAATATCCAAAGGAATCCCCAATGAAAAGGGATCCTGGTTACAAGAGAGGCACAAGACAGAAAATCTCTTCCACTTGGACAAATATGATTTCCTGATATTGGAGTTCATGGCTTCTTGCAAAACCCAAAGCATATTCTCAGAAAACAGGTGCCTAAAATGGATCAAAATCTTGTCACCCACAGTGTCAGCTGAAGAGTAGACAAGTGAGGATAGATAAGAGATGCCTTGACCCCTTGTCTTGTGTGAGAAGGTCCACCCAGTGAGGTAGCTTGGGGTGACTTCCCCTTGTTAAATGAAAAAGAAGGGGGGAAATCAAGCCTTTCTGGGCCAAAAGATAGTCAAAAGCAAGAGTTTGGGGGAGTATTGCTTGATTTTGTGCAGGACTCACAGAATCAAGGGAAGGGGAGGGAAGACATGGAGAAATATCCCCTTCCAAGGAAATGATAGGGCAGCCACCTTCCAAGCCAGAGGACTTTGGACTCTGGAACAGAGAAGAAATTGTCTGTTTAGAGGGGAGGCAAAAATATCTACCTGAAGAATACCCTACCAATGGACAATGTCCAGAAGCACATCTCTGTAAAGCATCCATTCATGAGCCCATATACTGAAGCTGCTCAGAGAGTCAGTCACTATATTTTGCTCTGAAGGAATGCAGACAGCTTGAAGAGTCACTTGATACTGGACAGCTAGATCCAAGTCCAAGTGAAGACCGAGTCTGCAGAGAGAGCAGGACGGTATCCACCCTTGGTTGTTCACATACCACACTGGTTTTGTCTGTGAAAACTTTGAGAGGCTCTGGAAGAAAGAGGAAATGAAAATCCTGAAGAGCTAAAAGGAGAGCTCTTATCTCCTTGATATGATGTGATCTGACCTCTGATGGTGTGACCAGAAACCCTGGACTTTGACAAAACCAAAAGAAGCTCTCAACTCCTGTCTAAGTCATCTAAAAAGAGCTCATGAGATGGGAGTGAAAGTTGGAAAGGAATCCCTGGGTTGAGAGAAAGCTGATGAATCCACCACTGAAGATCAAGTTTCAGACAAAGAATGTAGGGAAAGTACAGTTGTGTAAAATCTTGCCATAACAGTAGATGTCCCTCCCTTTACTGTTGCAGTATTCCTTACTAAAGGGATTGCCCAATGTCCAGCCAGTATACCCAAGCCTTAGTTTTTTAAGGGAGTCATACATCAGACATATGCTCCCCACTCAAAAAAGGCAGTAGAGAAAAAAAGAGGGAAGAGGGAGGCAGTGAATACTGCAACACTAAAGGGAAGGACACCTACTGTTATGGTAAGATTTTACACAACTTTACTATGTCCTGTCATACCACTGTTGCAATATTTCTTACTAAAGGGATAGTACAAAAGCTCAACAGAAAACTAGGGAGGAGAAAGGCCCATCAGAGCCCTCAAAAAGCCATGTAGGAAAGCCCTGGTAAATCCAGCTCTAGCCATGGAAACCATATCCAGCTTGTAATGTTTAGTAAAATTATGGACAAAGTCCAAGTAGCATCATCTTGGAAATAACTGGTATCCAACCACTTAAAAAAGCACCAGTTGAAGCTGCAGACCTTGTAGAATGAGCTTTTACAGAAGAAGAAAGTTTTTTTTTTCCATGAAAGGAGTAACAAAAAGAAATGGCTTTAGAAATCCAAGAATAAATGATTTGCTTAGAAACCTTAGAAGCCAGAGACCTAGAATGAAAGGAAACAAAAAGTTGCTCAGATTTGTGAATGGTCTTAGTCTTATCTAAATAATACTGGTGCTGCCTGTGTAAATCCAGTGTGTGAAAAGATTCTCACTAGTAGACTGCAGAGAAGGAAAAATAAGTAGAAAAATTAAGAGAATGATTAAGAGAGAATTATTAACCACCTTGTGCATAAAAGAAGTATTATTAGTACAAACAGACACCCTGTCCTTATGAAAAACTAAAAAATGGAGGGACAGCCATAAGGGCCTCAGGCTCAGATACATTTCTAGCTGAAATAAGGGCCAAAAGAAGATCAGTTTTCCATGTACAATGTTGCAAGAAAGCTGAAGCTGAAGGCTCAAAAGGAGCCTAAGTCAATTTTTCAAGAACAAAACTGAGGTCTCCAAAGGGGGAATAGGCTTCCTGGGATGCTTGATATGAAGAATGCCTTTAAGAAATTGTTTGAGCTGAAACCTAGAAGCCAAAAGAGAAGTCAAAGGCAGACAGACACAGCTGAAAGGTGAGCTTTAACTAAAGTATATAACAACCCAGCATGGAGCAACTGGCACAGATAAGAGAGAATCAGAGAAACCTCCACAGAAAGAGGATCCTGGCTATGGGCAAGGCACAAGACAGAAAATCTCTTCCATTTGGACAAATTATATTTTCTAGTTCTGGGTTTCCTGGCCACCTGCAGAACACAGAGTACATCTTCAGAAAAAAAGGTGTCTAAAAGGGATCACAACCCTCATGTTGTCAGATGAAGAGTAGACAAATGAGAATGGATTAGACACCCTTTGTCTTGTGTGAGTAGGTCCACCATGTGAGGTAACTTGTGGTGATTGCCCTTGGCTAGGTGCAGAATAAGAATGAACCAGTACTGTCTAGGCCAAAAGGGAATCACCAACAAGATTTTTGGAGACTCCAGTTAAGTCTTGAAAAGCACCCTCACTATGAGAGGAACGGGAGAGAAGGCATAGAGAAACAACCCCTTCCAAGAAAAAGAGATGGCATCTACCTCCCATGCCAGAGGACAAGGGACTCTGGTGCAAAAAAAAGAGGAAGTTGTCTGTTCAGAAGGAAGGCAAGAAGATCTACCTGAGGAGTATCCCACTGGTGGCAATGTCCAAAAACAAATTTCTGTGAAGCATCCACTCATGGACCTACTCAGAGGGTGTGCCACAAAGTTATTTTCTGAAGGAATATAAACAGCTTCAAGAGTCACCTGATACTGGACAGCTACACCCAAATCCTAAAGAGCTAGTCTGCACAGGAGGTAAGACCATGTTCCCCTTTACTTGATGCACCACACCACTATGGTATTGTTTTGTAAAGATTTTGAGAAGTTTTGGAAGGAAGACAGTATGGAAGACCTGAAGAGCAAGAAGGAGAGCCCTCATCTCTTTGGTGTTGATATGATCCACTCTCTGATGAAGGGACCAAAGGCCTTGAATCTTTAAACAGCCAAAAGAAGTCCCCCATTCTACATCTGAGGCATCTGAAAAAGGTTCCTGAGAGGGGACTGGGGGTTATAAAGGAAGCCCAGACTTGACAGACAGCTGATACATCCATCACTGAAATTGTAGCTTGAAATATGGAAAAAGAGGAACTAGAAAGTCCAAAGGATGAGCATGTTGAAACCAGACTGACTTTAGGAACTACTGTAGCTTTCTCATATGGAACCTGGCTAGAGGAAGTATGGGAATGGTGGAAGCCATGTAACCCAGAGCCCTTAGAAACTTCCTGGCCATGACTAAGATCTGAAGAAGAAGGGATTGAAAAAAGGCAATTAGAGTCAGAGCCTTGGAAGGTGGCAGAGATGCCAACATATGAATGGTCTTGAGCCTGCACATGATCCTGAGGAGGAGTCATAAAAGATTTCTGGAAATTTACTGTAAACCCTAGGCCTTGCAAGAGGCAAATAGCACAGTGGAGGTGCTAAAGCAGGGTCTCTGGAGAGGTAGCCTGAATGAGCAGGCCATCCAGATAAGAAGGATTTGCACCCCCCCCCCCACCCATCCTGCAAAAGGCAATCACAGCAATGGAGCATTTGTTGAAAACTGTTGGGGCAGTAGGGAGGCCAAAGAGCAAAGCAGAGAACTGAAAATGCAGGGAAGAAACAGAAACAGAACATTTTTCTGAAACAAGGATGAATTAGGGATATAAAGACAGGCATCCTTGAGATCCAGATAGACTAGGAAAGCTGATGTAGAATAAGAGAAAACAAGGTTTGAAGAGACTGCATTCAAAAGGAATGAACCTTCAGAAAGGCATTGAACTGAGAAACATCCAGAATTGGCCTCCTGGTGCCTTCTTTCCTGGTAATCAGAAACATTTTTGAATAAAAAAGCATCCCCCTTTGTGGAGCATAAACTGCTTGGACAGTACCTTGAGACAAAAGGCTCTGAAGTACATCCAAAAAAAATGGCAGCTGTTCCTGAGAAGGTTGAGGAAGGCCAAAAAAGTAGAAAGGGAACTCCACACCATGAAATATCCCTGATGAACGATGGCGAGAACTCAATAATCCTTAGTGCTCCTTAACCGATTGTGAGGAGACAGGGAAAGTGAAGAGCTAAAGAAACCTAACTGAGGCTGGAGGGAAGAAGGTAGTCGGACAGAACCTGGCTTGTTTGGAAAATGAAGCTTCTGAATAGTAGGAAACTGAGTAGATTTAAAATCTTTTTTACCTTTTTGAGTAGGGTGAGGCTGTCTACATACAAAGGAAGGCTTGGAAGGATAACTCCTCTAAAATTTGAGAGCAGGGAAAATAAAAATATGGTTCAATTCCTGCAAAGCCTTACCCTTCTCCTGCAGGAAACTATAGCAACTGCAGAATCAGACAGATTTTTATTGTTAAAAGGTGTGTCGATCAACTTAGCCTTAATATCATCAGGCAAAGGTTGGAGGCAAAGCCAAGAACAACCAAAGACAGCAGCTCTAGAAGAAGCATCAGCAGTATCATAACATTTAATAGAGTGTTGGTCCACTTCAGAAAAGGATCCCAGGAAAGAGAAGGCTGAAGCCTTCCCCGCAGAATCAGGAAAGTCAGAAAAAACTGACAAGCCTGAGAGAGAAGAGCTAAATCAAACCTGGTCATATGGGTCTGGTAGTTAATATCCCAAAAGGCCAAGGTAGCAGCAGTGTAGACCTTTTTTGTCCAGCTTTTCCATTGCCTACTATCAGAAGGAAGTAATTTAGTGGAAGGCAACAGTTTAAAATATTTGTCAGAAAAAAACGAAGACAACAGAGGGGTCAGCAGAAGAACATTTGCAGTCATCAGGCACCGTACAAAACCTATCAGGTTTCTTAGGGGCTGCAGACTGGTAATCAGGAGCATGATAAGCTGCTGAAATTGTCCAGCAAGGCAGCAAAAACAGGAAGGACATCAGAGGGTTTGGGATACTCCATTTGAAGGAGTTCATAATACTTCTTCTGGATGTCAAAATCCTAGGTACAGTCCCATTTAAAGAATTCCATCATACAAGGGATACTATCTCCAAACGAATGTTTTTCAAAGGGAGAATATGGACTAATGGAGTCCTCCTCCTCAGAACCATAATTTAATGGAGAAGGAATCTGAGAGAAATAAGGCAAAGACTCTTCTCCAGAGTTCAATTTCAACTCCCAGGGTGGCAAGCTTCAAGGCCATGAATAAATTAAAAAGGCCATGGGTGCAATCCTATCATTAACACTGAGGATCCTTAGGAGCAGAGGAAATATGCTTTGTCATCATCATCATCTTTTTCAGAGGGACATCAGCCCTAAATGTGTTAGGAGAATCTCCTCCCTAACAAGAATTTTTGGAATACCCTCAGTCCCTCAGAAATGCTCAGCTGTTGTTCCCCCTCAACATTTGTAACAGACATTGCAGAGCCTCTGAAAACATGCAAGATGCTGGAGCCATGCTGGCCTCTGAAGTAGTAGTAGCAGATGAATCTGACGGAATAACCGATGATCGTCCAAGCTTTCACTAGGCTTGAGAGAGACTCCAGGAGAGGCAGTACAGCAGCCGAATCCAACCTAACTTTTTTGGTCTTCTTTTTGGCAGATGGCTGAACATTGGTCTGGGATGATTCCATCATTGCACCCTGCACCAACAATTTAAGAGGGTGGTTCTCTTGGTAGACAGACAAGGAGGAGAGATGACTTTGAAGAGTCATAGGACAAATGCTTGACAAATCTGTCATGAAATATGGTTGTGAGAAGCACCCAAGCAAAACAAACACAGCTTGTGATGGTCCTTATGGGGAATCTGTCTCCCACACTGACATTTTCCCTTTCTGGATGATATGTAACCTTTCAACAAAAGGAAAATGACAAGATAAGAAGAAAAACTCCAATGGGTCATTCATCTGAAAATAGCCTTGTAACCAGCAGACGAAGGACCATTCAGACCAGCAATCAAAGATGGCATTCATTCTGGCAGCAAAGAAGTTCTGAGGTATGTATGTTCGTAGTGTTAGCACCATGAGTGGGGAACATATTTGTGACACACAGTGCCCTTGAAAACCTAATGCTTTGGTATAATTTCCAGACTTTGGGATACCCTTGGCAGGGTTCCCTTTAGTAAGGAATGCCGCAGCAGTGATATGGAAGGACATCTAGGAAATCCAGTGGGTGACGGTGTTAATGCTAGACTGATTTAAGGTACCACTGGAGTTTCTTGATATGGTGCCTGGCTATTGGTAATATAGGAATGGTGGAAGCCATAAACACTAGATACTTGAGAAAATCCCTGGCTGTGACAGAAGTAGAGGAATAAAGGGTTGGAAAAAGGTTATCAGAGAGAGGGTGTTGTGTGGAGGCTGGGATGCCAGTGTGGGACTGGTCAGGATACTGCAACTGAGAAAAACATGATGCTGAGAAGGAACCAGGACTAATTTCTGAAAGTTTATTGTGAACACCAGGCTTTGTAATAGGCAAACAGTAAAATGAAGTTTCTGAAGCAGAAACTTGGGGGATGAAGCCTTAATGAGCAGATTGTCTAGATAAGGAAATAAATTAATTCCTTTCATCCTGCAAAAGACAATGATAGGAGAAAGGCATTTGGTGAATACCCTTGAGGCAATACAGAGATCAAAGAGCAAAGCTGAGAACTGAAAATGCAAGGAAGAAATAGAGAAATGCAAAAACTTCCTGAAAAGGGGTGGTTGGGGGTGTGGTTGTAGGCATCCTTGAGGTCCAAAGATACCAGGAAAGTTTGAGGAAGAAGAAGAGGGAACAAGATTTCAAGGGATACTGTCCAAAAGGAGGGACCTTTAGAAAGGTGTCAAGCTGAGAAAAGTCCAAAATAGGTCTTCAGGTGCCTTCCTTCCATGGAACCAGGAACATCCTGAAATAAAAAAACATTCCCTTCCTGGGTAGGGGCACAACTTAAACAGTATCCTGAGCCAGAAGAGACTGAAGCACTTCTGAAAGAAAGGAAGCCATTCTTGCAGAGGATGTGGGATGTCTAGAAAGGGAGGGAAAGATTTCAATACCATGAAATATCCATTATGGATGATGGACAAAAACTCAAGAGTCTTGAGTGGCCTTCAACCAACTGGGAAGATGCAGAGAAAGACAAAGGGACAAGGGAACCTGGCTGAGGAAAAGATGAAACAAACTGTCAGATGGAACCTGGTTTATCCTGAAAAGAATGCTTCTGAGAAGTAGAAATCTGAGCAGACTTAGCTGGGGATATGCACCTAGAACCCTTTTTTACCTTTGTGTGGAGGAATAGACTGTCTGCGAACAAAATCAGATTTGAAGGGATAACTCCTCTGAATCTTATGGATAGGAGAAACAAAAATGTTTCAATTCCTGCAAGGCCTTGCCTTTGTCCTGGAGAGCCCTAAAAGGTTCATCATCAGCAGAGCCAAAAAGGTTTTTATTATCAAGAGGAGCATTCAACAATTCAACTTTAATGTCATCAGATAAAGGGTGAAGACAAAGCCAACAGTAATGCCTCAGACCAGAACCAAATGCAGCAGCCCTAGAAAGAGCATCAGCTGCATCATAACTACACTTAATAGAGTGTTGAGGTACTAGAGAGGTAGAACCCAATAAAGAAAGACCAGAGACCTTCCTTCAGAATCAGCACGGTTAAAAATTACCCGAGAGGCTTGAGAAAGAAGGGTTAATACATCCTTGGTCATAGAAGTCTGGTAACTGATAGCCCTAAAAGCTAGGATGGCAGCAGTATAAACCTTTTTACCTAGACTTTTCATGGTTGTACTGTCTTTGAAGGAAATAGCTTATTAGAAGGCAAAAGCTTAGAAAGTTTGTCAGAAGCGACAGACACAACCGAAGGATCACAGAAGGGCATTTATACAGAAATTTCAATTAAACATCTTGCAAAATCTGTTCAGTTTCTTGTGAGCTAAAGGCTGAGAATCAGAGGCAACAAAGACTGCTGCAAAAGCATCTAAAAGAGCAGCCAAAACTGGAGGAACAGCAGAGGGTTTGTATGGTTTTCATCTGGATGAGTTCATAATACCGCTTTGGAATATCAGAAACTTGAGAACAATTCCACTTGAAATATTCCATCTTACAAAAAATAGTGTCCTCAAACGAGAGATTTTCTAAAGGAGAATCTGGACTAATAGAATCTTCTTCCTCAGATCCATAATCCAAAGGAGACGTGATCTTAGAAGAATATGCCAAAGACTCTTCCCCAGAATCCAAATCCTCATCAGTGGACTCTTACTCCCTTGACCTGTTAAGAGGTATAGATGACCAAGGAGTTCCAGGCACAGAGACTTCTTGAGGTGGCATCAAGGCCATTACAACATTAAACATCCCTGGACTAAAATGTTGCCCTTCATGTTGGAGATCTTTAACAGCATGGGAAATAAGCTTATTTTTTTTTGTTTTTTTCTTTAGCAGAACATCTGCACGAAAAACTCTAGGAGGTTCGGACCCCTACCAACACTAACAGCATAGTAGGAATCTCCCCCTGAACTAGAATCTGTGGAATCCCTCTTGGTCCCTCAGATATAATCAGCTGAGATTCCCTCTCAACATCTGGAACAAATGTGTATAAAGTCTTCGAGGATATGTGAGAAGTTGGATCCATGCCATCGCTCAACAGGGTCACGGCAGAAGAATACGAAACAACCAGACAATCCACCAAGTCTTCACTGGCCTCAAGAGAGAGAGATGTCTGGAGAAGGCTGGACACCAGCCAAATCAGACCTAAATTTTTTGGCCTTTTTCTTCTCAGGCATCTGACCCTCAGGATGGGAAGACTTTGCCATAGCACCTTAAGCCGACAACTTTAGACATTGGTTTTCTTAGTAAATAGACAAGGAGGAGAAACAACTATGTAGAGTCTTAGGGACAAACACTTGGCATATAGAACACTACATATGGACATTAGAAGCACCCAAACAGAAGAGACGCTGCTCGTGATTGTCTTAATGAGGAATCTGCCTCCCACACTGACATTGTTTCTTTCTGGCTGACATATAAACTCACAGGAAAACTAGAAGATAAGAAGAAACCCCAATATGGCACTTATCTGAAACATGGCTTGGTGACCAGTAGTGAACAGCATTCAAATAGATATTCAGTGATGGTGTTCAGACTGGTGGCAAAGTAGTTCTGAGGTATGTGATCAGCAGTATGGTTTCATGCCATGAAAGAGCACTACAGATGCGATGTTTGCTCTGAGAGTGTTGATGGAGAAGTACAGAGTGTTGATGGAGAAGTACAGAGAAGGTCAGGAGGAGTTGCATTGTGTCTTTGTGGATTTAGAGAAGGCATATGACAGGGTGCCAAGAGAGGAGTTGTGGTATTGTATGAGGAAGTCGGGAGTGTCAGAGAAGTATGTAAGAGTGGTACAGGATATGTACGAGGGTAGTGTGACAGCGGTGAGGTCTGCAGTGGGAGTGACAGATGCATTTAAGGTGGAGGTGGGATTACATCAAGGATCAGCTCTGAGCCCTTTCTTATTTGCAATGGTGATGGACAGGTTGACAGACGAGATCAGACAGGAGTCCCTGTGGACTATGATGTTTGCAGATGACATTGTGATCTGTAGTGAGAGTAGGAAACAGGTGGAGGAGACCCTGGAGAGGTGGAGATATGCTCTAGAGAGAAGAGGAATGAAGGTCAGCAGGACTAAAACAGAATATATGTGTGAATGAGAGGGAGGATAGAGGAATGGTGAGGATGCAGGAGTAGAGGCGGCGAAGGTGAATGAGTTTAAGTACTTGGGATCAACAGTTCAGAGTAAAGAAGAGAGTACAGGCAGGATGGAGTGGATGGAGAAGTGTGTCAGGAGTGATTTGTGATAGACAAGTACCAGTAAGAGTGAAAGGGAAGGTCTACAAGAGGGTAGTGAGACCAGCTATGTTATATGGGTTGGAGACAGTGGCATTGACAAAAAGGCAGGAGTCAGAGCTTGACGTGGCAGAGTTGAAGATGTTAAGATTTTCACTGGGTGTGACGAGGATGGACAGGATTAGGAATAAGTATATTAGAGGGTCAGCCCAGGTTGGAAGGTTTGGAGACAAAGCCAGAGAGGCAAGATTACATTGGTTTGGACATGTGCGGAGGAGGGATGCAGAGTATATTTGGAAAAAGATGCTAAGGATGAAGCTGCCAGGTAACAGGAAAAGAGGAAGGCCTAAGATAAGGCTTATGGATGTGGTGAGAGAGGACATGCAGGTGGTTGGTGTGACAGAGCAAGATGCAGAGGACAGGAAGAAATGGAAACAGTTGATCTGCTGTGGCGACCCCTGACGGGAGTAGCCGAAAGAAGAAGCAGCACATCCGTACAGCACCATTATACCATATGTCTTGCACGGGGAGCATACATTTGATGTACAATGTCTAAAAATTCAAAACACTTTGGTATATTTGCCAGACATTGAGCTCTTCTTGGCAGGAGATCCATTACATAAAGAATACTGCAACAGTAACATGTAAGGACATCAAGCAACCTCAGCACTGAAGTTTGAGAGCTAAATGTTGCGACATTGCTACCAAACAAAATTAAACAAAGGAATACAAAATTCATGATACAGACATGTTTACAAATACAAGAGAATAAAAGAACGGTTTGTCCTTTGTGGACTGTCATCCACCTTTATGTTATCATTATAACGTGTGGCATGCATATCTACAGTGTGTGATTATACGTGTTCGGCTAACATTAGTATATTATTACTTTCCACTGCAATACCAGGAGGTTCCTCGTACTTCATCTGACATAGTGATTCATCTCTGATACAGCATGTTCAGTATCATGACCATTTCTGCAGAGACACAACACAGCTGCTAGTCCCATTAGCTATGTCAGTATCAGATGATCTGTTATGCACCATTTATGCAGCCTGTCTGGAAAGTCTGCACATCATGGGCAGTAGTAGTTCTCCGCAGGATGCATGTTTCCTTATCCTGAAATGCATCATTTTGATTTACTATAAACCAAGTGAGTGTACAATGCATAGTTGCACCACAAGCATGATAAAAATCAGCACCTTTTTGGAGAGTATCCTCTGTGTACAATGTGCAGGTACTGGCTCCATGCTGATGAACACTATAATTCTTTATGAGACTGGAGGATGAATTTTGTCTGTAGACCATTTTCAGTCCTGACGCAAGCCAAAAGATATTGAATAAAACATATATTATTACCCTAAGTAAATTACAGAAGTGAAAACCTGGATCAAATACATTACAGCTGTATGCATTGAAGGTAACAATTTATAAAATAGACAATAGTGCAAACCCATGACACATAAGTAGGCAGTAATGCATTTAATTTTGTGATGTACAGGGAATATTATATTTACTTTATTGAATTATTTAACATTTGTTGACTGGGAAAGTCTAACTAGGACAGAACCTGTTTTCAGCAGAGACTGGGGAGAAATGCTCCAAATGCATGTCTTTGGAATGTGGTAGAAAACCGGAGCACCAAGAGGAAACCCATGCTAATGCAGGGAGAACATGCTGACTCCACACAGAAGGCACCCCAGATGAGAATCGAACCAGAGAACCTCTTGCTATGATGCAACAATGTTAACCACTGCTTCACTACAGGAAAAGTTAATCAAAACATCTGTCTGTAAATTGACAAGAAGGAATCATTCACCCAAACTGCAGCAGAATTATTGTGGATAGCAAAGGGGCTTAACCTACATCATTAGAACACTTAAACCTAAACTTCTCAGCCAGATGTTGTTTTAATTGTCTGAAAAATGATGTTAGCTTCTTTATGCTCTGAAGAGCATCTAGGTGAAGCTTTCTAAGGTGGAAACAGTTTTATATAAGGCTTTTTTAGTTGTGGCCATGGTATAGGTGGGTCTTTGAAGTTGTAACCCATCCTGATTTCTTAAAGCATAGGAACTATGCCTAATGAATAGAAGTTCTTTTAATGGAGCACATAAATGTGAATTAAAAAGGATTATTCATTAAAAGCTGCACTGTGGTTTCCATAGGGAGCTATTTGGCTCTTTGTATAGTTACAAAATGTTGTTACCTTTTATTAGTAGCATGCATAAAGCCTAGATTTTGTTTTCTGCAGCAGTAGAAGGGGGAATATTATACTTGGAGTGAAGTCAGATAATGGGTAAGGCATATTCAAGACAAGAAATAAGGACATGGAACTCTGTGCACTGGTGGTTAGTTGGTCAGTAAGACTGTCTGACATGTTAAGTTGTCTGAGTGCTTTACAGACATGGTGTTAGTTGTGTGCATCTGAAAAGTTAAATTTTGATCAAGAACCACACCTCTGTACCTTTGTTGATTCTTGCTTGTGAGTTTTACCACAAAGGAGTCAGTAATTATATGTTTGTTCAGTGCACTCAGTTTCCGAGCGGTGCCAAACAGCACCAGTGAAAACATTTTTCATGTCATCCCTGTGCATGTGTGTGTATGAACATGTGTGTGGTATGGAGAAGCAGCCATAGCAGTGCTAGCCACCTAGTGTTGTGGTCATTAGCTCTTGATGGCTGTCATCGTTTTTATTTATTTAGCCTTTTTTTACCAGGTGAGTCCTACTAGGCTGGTAGCTTCTTTTCAGGAGAGAAAGAGAAATTGGATAGGCTTAAAATGGCCCACAAGTGCAACTAGCCTAAAAGTTACCTATAAACCATATGACATGCATAGTATAGGTACATGTAAACATGTATATACTATGCACTTAGAGCTGGGTCTGATAATGCAATATGTTTACTAAAAAATCTTTGCCAGCTATGAAAGCTGTATTTTACCACAATAAAATAATTAATTAATTAATTAATTAACTAATACTGAAGACAGGAGTCCAATCCAGTGGTAGTGCTGGGGCAAAAAGCAAATTAAAATATATGGCACAGAGGTATATGCTGCAGAGCTATTATCATGTCTGTTCAAATTTGCAGACTAGTTGAAATGTTATGGAGAGGAATCCTGTGTAAATGATTAGGTTACTGTACTGGTAATAATTAATGCATGGACTGTCCAATTGTTGGTACTGTTTATTTAAAGCATTGTTAACATTTATGGAACATATTGGGTATGTGTCTGATATTTCTGTTTTAGTTTGCTACAAATATTGGGAATGAATGAATTCCCTAATATGCAATTGCAATAGATTAAGGAACTATAAGATGACATAAAATAAGGAAGGTTGGGATATGATAGATTAGCTTCCAGATGCTGAAAAGTGCTTGTAGTTATCATCTGCATAACAATTTTTAGCTTGTTTGTTATAGCAGTTTCTTAGCTAGGGCAATATATATGCCTAATTCTAACACAAGCACAAATGTTTCCTCAGAAGTGACTTCTTTATAATGGTAACATCCCAGTACAGCTGATTTGGAATAGGCACCACCATGTCCACTGCAGTGCTGGAGTTCCAAAGAAATCCTCCATTGGAAATAATTTATCATTCTTCCTGCTTCATTTTTTTCTTACTTGAAGGTCATGTGCAAGTTCTAAAGGATGCAAGCTGCCATGCTGTAAGAGTGGAAGCAGGTCAGGTGAGGAGCCATTATACTTTGACTTGCAGGGGAGTCACATTTAATTCATGCTTCCTGACATGCAGGACTGATACTTTTTTGTGGGTATGCAATATTGCTGCAAGAGTAACATCTCCACCTCTGTGGTGGCACTTCCCTTTATTCTTACTTTCCTTCTTACAGAGCAAAGGCCACATTTTCCATCCCAGTTAAATCATCAGAGTTTGCAAACCAATAACCACACCACTTAAATGGCTCCTCAATCTATCCCCTGGAATAGGTGAACAGGCTAATTCCTTTTCATTACTTTTCCAGCCAGTCAGCTCAAACCTGAAATGCATGTGGAATTTGGGTTATCTGGGTAACAGCCTGGGCTTCATCCATTTATGCCACACAGTTGAGCTGGTTTGCTTTTTCTCATCTGCCAATATAACCCCTTAATACTTGTGCTTCATGATAATTTATATGCCTACTTTGTGTAGTTCAGCCATTCTGTTGACACAGCTACACCATCTGAAACTCTCTATATTCTTATGTTATACCGGTCAAGTATTTCACCCTAAACAAAACTACTCTCTGTCTCTCTTACAGGTCACTTTCTGTACATTCTGACCATGATTTCAAAGCTCTCTCTCCTTGTTGTTTCCCCATTTTGCAGTGTGTGTCTTCTGATGATGGTTTGTACATCTTCCTAGTATTCTGCACACAAGAAATATCACAGTAAAATAGTCAAACTGAGGTTATGAAATACATTACGGAATGTATAATAGTGTTCATCCAAAAAATTAGTCTTTATCAACACAGGTGTATTCTCTTCATACATTTTATTCAGATAAATTATTTTACATTCATAGACAGTTAACACAGATCAAACAAATAAAGTAGAATTTTAAGTATCCAAGAGGATTCCAGCAGTATAACTAATTCAAATTAGAATCAATCATGTGTCCTTCAGTAAAGGAGAAACTGAAAAATAATTGCTTCTGAAAATTGGAAATCATGGGATTATTATAGTTCTATAGAGCATACACAGTCCCCTTGGTTGTACAGTTTTTGGAGACACTTCAAAACCACAGTAACCAAAGGCATTGGGAAAGCTGTGAGCAAAACAATTACTCTGGAGTACAAATGTGTGATTTGTTGAAGCAACGCATTGAGGAATTGTCTTAAACCACTTGCTTTTGATTATAAAAACAAAAATATTTATTTAATCTTTGATTTCCCCGAAGTCTTTGTACATGGGTCTACTTCTTCATGTGCTATAAAATGATACAGTTAGAAATGTTGACATGCATGAGCAGGTTTTGTGTGTGTGAATATGTGTGTGTCACTGTCTGTATACAGACTGGGTGATAGAGATTCATATTTCAACACAGATTCCTTTTGCCTTTCTGTTATTAATGGAGAAATGAACACACACACACTTTTTATGCTTGAGAATATATAATGCAATGCTGTTTTAGAAAACTTTCTCTTAAATCTTAAACAGATGACTACTTGCTCACATTTTCTAATGTTCTGACCTGGGGGGGGGGCACTCCCTCCCCCTTATCATCTCCATTTTAAGACCCTGACACATCTTTGGAAAGCATATTATAGACTGGCATTACCATATGATAAATCACTTTACCTTCACTACAGTTATGTCTTGATGGTAGATTTATGGCTTGCGCTGTACAGTAATTATAGATTTTAAAATTAATGTAACATTTTGAGTCATTTGGCACAGCCCTGCATTATTAGTTCTTTTCATCCTCTGTGGTCAATTAAATGACTAAGTAAGCAATATTCATGGCATGGCCTCTACCACACCTTTTCAGAAACTCATAGCTAATGTAACGAGTTTTGACTGACCTCTTTCCAGCAAGTGATACAAAAGTTAAAAGGATGCAGATCATATCTGTCCATGTCTCATTTTATTTTCTTGTGCCTGACATTATGCATTTCACTCTAAGTTACAAGAGATCAAACATTCCATGTCTTAACAGAAATCTGTATCACCATCACGGCATTAATATTCATAGCAATGCAACTCCATTTCAAAATTTATAGTCACTAGCCAGAACATGCAGCACTTTCATATTTTAAAAATAATACGTCTTTAGACAGGGAACTCTATATTTTTAGTGCTTTAGAATACGTCTGTCAGGCTCGTTCAGTGATTTAGTAAGCTAAGCATCCTGAAAGCATCCTAAAATAGCTCTAAGGTTATTAAGAACATTAACTGACCTTGACAGAACATAGGTACATTTATGTGCAATTCTAGAGCGGTATCCTGAATACATATCAGATGAGTCATATACTCAGATTCTAGTTATAAAATGTCAGGGACCCTTCAAACCATCTTGGCAGAAAGCCTTTGAAGAGAACATACAACATCTAGTCATTTGTACTTAGAATAAAATATTGCCTGCATTGTTTTCTCCTATATGGTAACCTCATTTTCTGGATAGTTTCAAATCTGAACATTTGACATACAATGTAAATTTTGACTCAGGGAAAGAAAGGCACCACACTTATACAAGACTGATTTTGCATTAACCACTGACACACTGTCTAAAACACAGGAGGTTATAAGTATTTGTAACTTAGAGATTCTGATACATTACTGGCACCAACCAAATGCTTTCCAGAATAAGACAGACTGAAAGTAAAATTACATTTCTATAATGCACAGGGAGCTCCTAATTAGCTGGCTCGGATTTCAGCAAGCATCAGTGAAAATCTTCAGACTATGAAGAAAAAAAAAACATAACAGTGACAGAAAGATTTAGTTGATGTATATATTGTGTGTGTTCAGTGATGTTTTATATTTTGAAGGTATTCAGCGATGCTTGCTGAGAACTGAAACATATGATGAGGGTGACTCTGTATGTCATAGAATAATGGTAACATTTAAACATGGCAAGAGTGTACAAATACTGATTTAATCTCGTGTACAGAAAAATATGGTGTTACACATGCTATGTTTGGAACTTGAAAATGAATTTGCAAGCTTTATACTCCTGTGGTAGATTGTAGCATTCTTTTCAACCCCTGTTTTTCTCCATCCTTCTTGATTGTAGTCCCTGCATTCATGTGGGTTTCCTCCTGGTACTCTGGTTTCGTCCAACATTACAAAGACATGCATCTGGAGTGTTTCTCCCTGGGTCTCCTCTGAAAATTATCTCATTCCAAGTTGGACTTTCCCCGGTAAACAAATGTTAAATAAAATAAATAAATAAATAAATATTGTACATCTGTCAACCTCTTGGCACAAGAATCAGATAGAAAACCAAGAAGAATCCGGCACAACAGGTCTACATAAAGTTGATATCAGAAGAGCATTTGTAGCAAGTGGCATGGTATAATGACACAGTGGTACTGTCTGCAACACAACAAGGAACAGGGGGTCACCAGTATACTCCATTAATGAAGTATTTGTAGAGATACAGAGAGTGCACACAAGTTTAGCAGTGAATGACAGACATCCTTGTGACCTTGCAAGACTCCATCTGTGTTTTCAAGTCACACAGAATCTGAGGTCCACCTCCATTAAAGTGCACATGCCTATCATAGGGGAAGGATTTGAGGTTGCCCATGTGACACACTGAATTAACCTGAAAATATGTATGTCAATGATCCAAGGATAGAAGTCTGGCAATCACAGCATTTTGGAGTTGGTGTGTACAAAGCTGGATCATGGTCAAATGGGGCCCTAGATAGAGTAATAGATTGGGCCCACCCAGAGCAGCCCCTACTGCAGCAACCCCATACTCACCATCCCTGCAGCAAACCCGTCCCCAGCCATTCCAGTGTTCCATTACTTGGCTATTTCTTTCCAGTTACCATAAACTCTGTTCAAGCCCTTCAGTATATATACTGTTTTCTTATTTACTTCTTCAGTGATTACAGATATCAAAATAAAACAGCACAAACACCGATAGCCATTTGCTACACAAACAACAGAGTGTCAGAATGAAAACAGACTTAGCATGAGCTGTAAACGTCTCTGCCACCGAAACTGACATTCACTGAAATGGCATTAAAGCCCACATTCAAATAAAATGCATCTGGCCAGTGGAGAATTAAGTTTACCTTTGGGCTGTTTTCAAATGATAGGCTCCCTGCACACATTTTTAGGCCCATGCATACATGTATGTGTTCTAATTATATTCCTTGTATAATACAGCACCACTTGTTAGAGTGCATTTTAAATTTGTAGTTTTGAACTTTTTTTCAGTAAGCAATGAAACAAAATGTATAGGATAATAGGAGGTTACTAGGCTATCGACCCGGAGATCATTACAAGCCTAGCCGTTTCATCCCAATGTAATATCACAGATACTCTAGTCAATACCCAGGATTGTATTTATTAATGACTGCCCATATCCAGGAGGTTGTGGGTACTATCCCTGGTAAGAATTTACAATGTCAAGTCAAAAAAATGAGAAATAAAAGTGCTCAGCACCAAATTGACCAAAAACTGTTGTAAAGAGCACTATGGAAGAAAACACCAAGCTGCTGAGTGTAATTCTTTAATAAATCCACTGTAAACACGATGCACAGTCCAGCAAATAAACATACACCCACAAGTTAAAAATGTATTTTCGTCACTATAAAGACTCATCAGATGAATGCATGCCCTCTGAGTGTGTGTAATTTATACTAAAACCAATAAGCATTAACCAATCAAGTAAAGAAATTCATTAAACTATTTTAAAATGCTAAAAAAATTACATAGATAAAATCTGTGTGTCTGTAAACATTAAAATCCTAGAAAAATACATATATAGGTACACACAATAAATACCACGTATCACAAATTACCAAAAACACCTAAAAAATACACACACACACACACACACACACATTTTATATATATGTTAAGATGTTTTATATTATGAACCAAAGTGGAAGCAGTTACTATAAAGGCAGTCTTCCGAGATCACCACACCTCCAATAACTCCACCAAATATTGCAGGGCTCAAAACACTGACATTCCACCGATGATGTAAAAATACTTTATTAATAAATCCACATGAAGAATCGATATAAAACACTAAATTGCTGAATGTTGTACAATAAAACTGAAAAGGATTTAGCGCTTTCCTACATACATACATACCATATCTCCATTCCTCTCAACCTCTTAGCACAAGAAATCTGAACAAAGCCTAAAATAATGGGGGGAGGGGCAAAGCAGGGAAAGATTAATAATACTGTTCTTATAGATTTACAATGTTGCTAGAATAGCAGCATTTGTCTTAGCATGCATTTTTTGAAGGAAATGAAGTCTGAAACTCAAATGTATGACATTAGTTATTTCAATCCTCAGTGATTTGCCAGAAAAGCACACATTTTATAAGTATCAGGCAAAAATCTGGACAGATGAGAGATATGTGTACCTCTCAGCCTCTTAGTGCAAGAAATCTAGACAAAGCCTAAAATAATGGGTATACAATGACACAAAACATAGGGACAGATTTTAAATATTGCTCTTTTTAACTTAGAAAGTTGTTAGAATAACAGGATTAATGCTAGCATGCATTTTCTATAGGATGTAAGGTCTGAAACTCATATACATGTCCTTATTTAATGACTTAAATTCTCTTAGATTTGCCAGAAAACCACAAATTTTATGAGACACAGACCAGAATTATGAGGCTAAATCTGGACAGTTCATAGGCATATGCTAAAATGCTAAACACACACACCTACCTTCTCTCTATTCTCACACACACACACATATACCTACCTTCTCTCTCTCTAACACACATATACAAATGTACACACACCTACCTTCTCTCTGCTCCCACATGACTGACACACACACACACACACACACACACACACACACACACACACACACACACACACACACACACACACACACACACACACACACACACCTACTCTCTCACACAGACCTACCTTCTCTCTGCTCTCACACAGCAACACACACACAAACACACCTTTTCTCTCCTATAGCAATACACACACAACATCTCTCATACAAACAGAATGGTTTGTTTAAATTACATACACACATACATAAGCATACACACACATACACACTCTCATACAGAAACATTGGAAACAGTAGTTTAAATTTTACACAGAAGCATGCACACACACACACACACACACACACACACACACACACACACACACACACACACACACACACACACACACACTCACACTTACCTTCTCTATAAATGGAATGGCTAGTTTAAATTCTATGAAAAAAGTATAGAATGGGTTTGCATCCATGTTGGTGTGGGTGCGTTTGACAAATGTAGGGTCCTCCTTAAAGGACAGGATGCCACTGCCTCGGTGTTAAGAAGTATTTTCTTTACCCTCGTGGCTACAGTGGGCCCCTGTAGGTGACTGCATATGTCTACTGCTGGATCTGTCTCTGAGTGTGTATGCTCTGTGGCTTGTGGGATGATGCACATTGACTGCAAAGTGGCATAGAGTATAGTGGTGAATACTGTCAGAGTGCACACACTGCTGCTGTGGCTGCTGCTGCCAAATAATATCTTCATAGATGCCTCCAAAGGACACATTACAATCACCATCTGGCATGCCTCCACAAAGCATACAGTCTATGGGCATGGGAGGTCAGGATCTAAAGTTTTCAGCCGTCCACCACCTTAAGTCATATTACACAGACCATATGCGAGACAGCATCAGTTTCACCTGTTGGGATAAAGAATGCCACCCCAGTCATAGACATCATGAGAGTCATGTGCAGTGATGGCCTTCTAGCTCAACACCCGAGACACCTCATCTAACACATGCATGGTCCTGCCTTCCTTGTCACCTTTGGGCACATGGTTTTCCAGTCTTTTTTGAATGTTTTTACTATATAATGGGCCGTGGCTGTTATCAGGATCAACAGATAGAATGTCCCATCATGGAGCATACACAAGCAGTCCTATAGTTCTACCACTTTCTTGCCATGGACCACATTGAGCCCAGACGATACAAGCAAATATTGTGAACACTGCCTATAGTCACACATGGAGGCTCAACCACACAACTTGAGGATGTAATCACCGAGACCCCACAACCTCCCACAATTTGTGGTTACTGTATTCAATTCACCTCACATGAACCTTTCCCAGACTATACTCTTGCAGTCACCTTTCTCTATGTACTCCCCACCAGTGCAACTGAAGATGACTGTGCCCTGCTCAGCTGCTAGCACATGTGAATAAGGTGAGGTCTAATGCACTGCGTGCCCCAGTCCATGCATTGCTATGGATAACTTATTTGTGACACATAATATAATGCATAGTATATCTGTGTCAACAACACTTGTGCCCCAGATGACAACTGTTTGCCAGTGCTGCAGTGTAATGTGCACACCTCTGCCTATGGGTTGGAGTGGTGCTATATTTTCCTTCCCCAAATCTCCAATCTTTACTTTTGTTGCTGCTGCTGTGACTGATATAGAAGGTCTTGCCATGATGCTCAGCTACTGCTCTATTTGTTTGTATATGGCCATGTTGTGTAGGATGACACACATAAAACCAACAACTTGTTGCACTGCATTGTCTTCGTAAAGAGCCTAGACATCAGAAGCATCCCTTCAATAGCTATAATACATACTCAGTTATATTTCTTGTTTACATTTGAGCTGTGTTATAGACCATTTCCTACATAGCCTGAAGGCTACAGATTGAGGACATTATCCAGGGCTCTAGAATATATCTGGCAGTGCCTGCAAAAAAAAAAAAACATTGTATGTCTATGTGCATGGAACCTGTGTGCACTGATATCTCTGTCTTGTGCGTGTGTGTATGTGTTTGTGTACTTGAACCATGTAAACTAAACTGGTGGTGCAAGCTTGCAATACAAATAATGCCCTGGGTATTATGAACCATGTGGCAGTACAGGGTGTGTAGGCATTTCTGTTGATATTTCACAGAACCTCTGGGCCCAGTGGAGCCTTGAAAGCAGCACATGTGTAGCATGTGATTTCCAGTACCTAAAGGAATTGGGCTATGTACTAAAAGGCTTACATAGTGATGTTTCACTCCTCAGCAGTCTTGAGGAAACAATTATCCTCCTTCATACCATGTTGCATTATTTTAAGGAACTGGTTTAGGACTCAGTAAGTACTGCCCCCCCCCCCCCCAGTATTCCTAACATGTGCCCCACCCCCCAGGGTTATAAAATGTCCATGTTGGAGTCTTCACAGGAATAGGTGTAACATGCATCCCTTCAATTCCATTTGTGGGTATCTTAGTTTGACTAGGTCTGTTAAAATGCTACTGTCCACTTAGAAATGGTCCACAATATGTTGGTTCATGAGCTGGCCATCTCTCAGGTGCTGCATGTCCCATCTCCATGTCACACACAATTGTTGTACTGGGCTTAATGACAACTCCCAACATATGTTAATGTGCTGCCATTGCTGCTATTTGTAGCATGGTTGTCACTGTACACATGCTTAATGACATTCAGAATGGCTATCTGCCTTTCTGTGGTGCCAGTGCTATAGCTTTATATTTATGAACAGTCCACCATCTGGGGTTCCTAAACATACATGCTCCATGTGGCTTACATGGGGTTCCTTATATAGATATATATACATGTTATTATGCACTCATCGACATGCTATACTTGAACATTGCACAGCTATGCTGCATCTTAAAATCTCCCACACCCTGTTTGTGGGTGTAACAAACCAGTTTGTGAAATATAATGTTCTAACATCTGTAAATGCTAGCGGTGAAGCTTACAGTAAGGAAGTGTACTGACAGCTCTCTGACACAAGGTATTATTTCAAACTGATACATGACGCCACATCGATTCATTCTCAACCCCTTTTTCCCATTTTTGCACATGGGGTCAGGGTGTCATTTCTGCAGTGACAAACATCTTGAGCCAAGGTTTACACTGCCGGGTGGCCAGCCCTGCAGCAATAGTTCATTCACTCCACTCACTCACGCACACACACTCACCTATGGCCAATTTAGGGTGCCCAATCCACCTACTTCATGACTAGCAAAGAGTTGTAAGAGTTGTTCCTAGTTAATCATATTTCTTCTCATTATCCGTTTCCCCTTTATAACACTGTCTTATTTGTAGTGTACATATTGCAAATGCATTTACAGATGGAGCTGACTGCTACCTGAAGTCAACCAGTTAAAGCTGGGTTCATTCTACTGTAATATACATTCAGTAATTTTCAGATACATGGAAGTGCCCTTTGAACTTTAACTGAATGTCAGGAGTTTGGTATAAATGTATGTCAGTGTTATAGACCTTCAGTAGTTGCACGGCAGAATCTAAGTAGGAATTATTGTTAGTCCTATGAATCACTTCAAGTTATTAAATCAATCTGTATTTTCTATTTGTAGTAATGATGAAACGTCTTGCTGTTCCTAAATCTTGCATCACTTATAGTTAGGTGATAATTGTTAGCATTATAAGATACAGATGTTTTAAAAATATATCTCTTACTTTTTTAATAATTCTGTTTTACGACATACACATGATAAATATGTAAAGGTAATATTTTCTGTTTTAAGGTTGAAAGAAAACATTCCACAAGCAAAAGAAAACTGTTATACAACAAACAGTGAATAATCAAACTGTAGTTTATTCCACCAATAATGCTGCATTAAGAGAACAAATATATATTTTTTTCTGTACTGTAAATATTTAACTGCAGTTGAAGCAGAATTTTCTTTTTCTATTTTTTAAACAAGAAACATCTTTATTAAGTTATCCCTTATGGCATAGGCAATCATACATTTATATAAATGAAAAAAAAAAACATTAAAATAATTTAAGTTGCAAGCATTAATCATCATTTATAAACTGTCCAATCACTGTCTAGTACAAAGTAGAGATACTTTCTCTATTCATTTCGATCTATTTAGAGAACTTTCACCAAAGTCTTTAATGGCTCAGGTTCAGATGATTTAAGATATGTGAATGTAACTTATAGTTACAAAAATACTGTTAACTAAGATCAAATAGCCCAATATGAGGTTTATTTTATAGTTAGCGTATAATAAATGTCATTAATGACAAGTAATGAGGTATTTAAAATAATACTAATCTATATCTTAACCTACATTAATCTATATTGTTCATTTGTCACAGATAATGGACTGCAAAGTATTTAATAAAATGTACTGGCATCCCAAATATATGACATTTGAGATTTCTGTGGTAATACATTCTCATCCTCTAAATAGAAAGAAGACATTGCAAAACATTTGTGAGCTACCCTGCACCAAATAATGTTCTTTTCCATGCTTGCAAAGACCATAAATATCCTTTTCCATTTTCATAACCTGATTCAATTATCCTTAATGACTCTGTCAAGGTATCAGTCAGTCTAGTGTGCCCACTTTCCATCAAAGGCAATGCTACTCTAAACCTGCAGGACAGTTTTATTGTACAACTACAAATAACAATAGTTCCAGAAACAAAAGAAGTTAATGTTTACTAGAGACTGCCTCTGACACTTGTATGATACAACCCGGAACCCAAATGATTAAAACAAATTTTGTGAAATGTGCAATTCATTCAAATACCATCATTGCAAGAAAACAAAAATCATATTTGACATCTCAGTAACTACAGCGTGCAAGTACTCCAAAGAAATTCTGGAAATCAGTTGGCCAGTTACTTCATTTTGGTTACTCACAGACCTTTTCTTCTTTTCCAGTATTAGAAAAACATTTAGCAAATGACAGTTACTCCAACGACTTCATCTTTTCCCTTTAACCTCCTACCATCATCACAACACAACTCTATACCGGCAATAACAGTTTCAGAAATATAAGTTCATGAAGAAGCTAAGGCATAGCTCTTTGGCCACTGATAACCTCCATTCCAAATAGAACAATCACAAGCTATAAACAGACTATCCTACTTCACAAATTAACATTTCATATCACACTAAGATGTAACCTACACATAATTATTAATGCAACTTTAATTCATGCATATTTAATATTAAAATTTAATTCTACACTGAAAATAAATTAATATTTAAAGTGCTCGAAGAAGGTGAAGAAAGTCAGAAATGTGGTGATTTAAATACCTGTTGGAATGTGTGGTTATCATTTTATAACATTAAGTGAGCTGATAAGCACCCAGGGTTGGCTTGAAGTGCTAGTTTAAAACCTTAAGATTGAAACTGACAAATATGCTAGATGAGCTGAGATCATGTGAGCCATGTAGAAGGATCCTCTGATTGCATTTACAAGGTAGTGATCAAGGACAGAGAACTGTCAATATGCCAAGATCTCTGATGACAGAAGCAATCTCTAAAGGGTCACCTTCTATGGTATGTGTCAGGAAACAGCTTTGCTTTCAAGATGTATCCATACTGCATTCACAGCATTTAAATATGTTTTGCACAAACCAGTAAATTTGCAAGATCTAGATCAAACCACAATATAGTATCACAGATTGAACTACCAACACCATCCAGCTTCACTCTTTAACAAATCTAACTTGCTAAAAGTCTCAGCTAGTGTTCTGAAATTCAGTACAGTAGATACCAAACAGAAGAAGCTTTATCAGAGAGTCCTATGGAATATTACCGATCACATTTGTTTTTTGCAGTGTCTTCAGCTAC
This sequence comes from Protopterus annectens, assembly GCF_019279795.1. Classification (NCBI taxonomy): domain Eukaryota; kingdom Metazoa; phylum Chordata; order Ceratodontiformes; family Protopteridae; genus Protopterus; species Protopterus annectens. The sequence continues at coordinate 383,053,754 of NC_056749.1, forward strand.
TTAATCTATCCATGTTGGTTCTGACAACTAGTTTGCCATCCATCTCAAAATATTTATGCTTAGGATCTTCAGTTTGTTGACAGTACCAGCAGGGTGATTTTTGTTAAAGACTTTAACTGAATTAATGCATGTTGTGTAAACTACATGGATACCATCCACATCGTTATTGCCCATTTTCAGGAAGTTTACTAGGTTGACTAGGAATGATGAAGCTAAATTAGTTAACATCCACATAAACTCATGTAAAATTAGCATTAAGTTTTTGCATTAGTATGTTGGCAATATCCCTTAGATTTGTGTGCATTATTATAGATGAGTTCAGAGCATTCCTGGTTGTTGTCTCTCTAGTCTTTGAACCTAGCTGAAGAAAGATTTGTAAGTATTCTATATTTATGATTGTATTTTCAGTTTGTGTTTTGCTTTGACCTAAGGATACTTTGCAACTCTTCATGGATTCCCTTGGTGGAATACTTTATGTTCACAAGGTGTCTTTGTTAGAGGCATTTAGCAGTCTTTTAATGATGAATATAGTTATGTCTTTAAACTAATGTGGTGGTTTAAAGTTACCACTATGTTTGGTCCTATTAGGGACTGCTCAGTCTATACATCATAGTAAATGTCAGCAAAACTCAGATATAGATGGCAGCTGCATGATGGTCAGAGGTACTGCAATGTGATTCCAAAATGATGTCATGGAGTTTTAAGAAGTTTGCATTTTTAAAGTGCTTAAAGTCAGAAACATCCTTAAGGATGTTTGTTGTTTTGACAGAGAAGACAACAGGTTTAGGATACGATTTGACCAAGGGTATCGATAACATTTTTGGCATGCAGAATAAATTAAAAATTATTTTACAATGCCAACCATCTTTTGCAGAATATGGGTGGCATTGCATTTAAGTACAATGGAGTAATGGAAGGGCAGTGACAGGAGTTGGAGATGGCGTGAGAAATATATTATCCTGAGCAAATTTATAGTCATAGTTAATACAATGAAATGTTCCTCTACCTGGCATGTGGCTATTACATCTTAATGCCATATTTGCAAGCAACGGCCCAATAACTAAACTCCACAAACCATGATCCATAATAAGTAATAACCAATGGAAAAGCAACAAGACCTGATCTCACAACAAGGAAACACATTATTTGAACACATTTGTCCCAACTCTTCAGGACTTCTTCACAATAGTAATACACACCAAGTCAGCTCATTTTATAGAAAATAATCATACGATACAAAAAGGGATGTGATACAGAAAACATATGTTTACAAAAACTCATAAGATCACATTTGATTTTCTTCTATCATACAGCTTTATGTATCACATGATTCTTGTAATATAAAATGTGTTGTCTTGGTGTGCATTACTATTCTGAAGAAGTCCTGTGGAGTTGGGATGAAAGTGTTCAGTTAAAAGTGGGTTTCCTGTTTGCTAAAAATTGGTCTTGCTTTTTTTTTTTCTTTTGGATATTTTGCAAGCAAATTTTGATGCTTTATTTAATGGCAAAGCAACATTATCTTGTTTAACAAATACAATACTTTGATATCAGACAGTGAGAAGTAACAGCAAAAAATAAAAGAAATATTTCATTTTACATTACTCTGAATATCATCACTTTAACCCCCTCACCAAAAATGTTAGCTGTTTTTAGTCTATATTAATTCTACCACATGTGGGACAATTTAACATTTGTATGCTCTACTTCTTCAATAATACACAACTCTATCATCAGAGAGCTGTAATGATTCTACCATGCACACCGGAGCTTAACACATTGAGACCATATTAATTCAGTTGTGCACAGATCTACTTAGGATCTGCAGGCTGTATTAATGCAGAAGTCTTAATTTATCTAAGGAAAGGACACTTTAAGGAAAGCATCATACAGCACTATGAGATTGATTATTTTAGAAAAACTACGGTCTAATATCTTATAGTGAGACGTAATATCCAAATATAGGCAAGGGAAATACATTCAATTGTATCTGATTCCAAATATAATTTCACGTGTAAGTAGCATTCAGTGCACTGTTTGATAGAGAATTAGCATACAGCAATATGGTCATTTATTTATTTGGCAAGTGCTATTCTATACCAGATAATGAGAACTGATAGCCGATGCACTGGGCCTATATTAGATCAGCGAATGCTTAAAAAAGCAAACGCTGATTGATCGAACTTATGTAAGCGAAAGCTTAAAATACCGAAGCAGCAGAAACCCAAATTTTTCCTAGGGAAAGAATTCAGTTGTCCGTTTCTGTTGCTTTGGTATTTTCAGCGCTGTGGTGGAAAGTTATGGGTTGGGTTCAGGTAAGTGTGCGATTGTGTGGATGTGAGTGTTAAGGCGGGTTAGGTGAGTTAGGGTTAGGGCACAGGATAGGTATGTGTGAGATTGTGTGGATGTGAGGGTTAGGGTAGGTTAGGTGAGTTAGGGTGTGGGTGAGGTGAGTGTGCGATAGTGACGGACCTTAGTGTTAGAGTTTGGGTTAATGTAAGTGGATAGTTAGTGGTGTGTGTACAGTTTAGTGTAGGGTTAGGTGTCAGATTTTAGGTGTATGTGTGTGGATTGCTGTTTGTTTGGTGTGCTTGTGTTGCGTGTATGTGTTTTGGAACAGCAATTTTTTTTCCCTAGGAAAAAAATTGCTGTTCTCACAGTTCGAAATTGTAAGCTTTCGCTTACATAAGTTTGATCAATCAGCATTCACTTTTTTAAGCGTTTGCTGTTCTAATATAGACCCGATGCACTTTTATCATATGATTAAGTCAGTTCACTAGAAAAGCTTATAATCTAAAGGCTGCATTGATTGTGCTATACAAATATGACTGAGTAAAATATAAAACAAAATGAGGTTTACAGCAATATACAATGATTATTTTGCAAATGTGACTGCCTTATAGATAATGACAAGAAGTTACAGACAAAAATAGCATGAATACTTTATATTTGAGGAGTAATAGAGAACTATATCCAGTGAATATTTCACTTTATTTTACATGAATACAATTATCACTAAAGGCATTAAAATACAACAGCTAGATGTTGCATTAACTTTACTACTCTACTGTCACTGCTAATGAATATAAACATATGGAAGCAGAATATATATTATATCATTATCTTGATTGTTTGATGTGCATTAATCTAGGATATCCAATAGTGAAAAGTAATAACCAACTACATGCATATTTACATTCATTTTACATGCTTGTAAATATCATTTGGTAAACAGCATATCCCAACAGCACTCTTCACATCAGTAGGCTTGCTTAGCAATCTGTTTTATTTTTCCAACTGGAAATCATTTCAGAAAAAGAATGTGGCCTAACTGGTTAGTACTTCACTGCCAAGTATACACTTATCACACTGAATGTTGACCCAGACATGCCATCAGGGCCATTCTGTTGTCCTGCAGTGGGGATACCACATTTGCATTTGTCTGAATTTATTTGTAATTATAATATTTTTGTTACCATAGTTTCTAGAATACAGAGGTTCATAGGTGTGTACTAGGCTAATGGCCCTGGATTACCCTGGCATTGTGCCACCTGACCTTGGGTCCCAGTACCTGTGTCGAGTAAAGCCACTGGAGTGATCCCTAGGGTGAATTTTCTATTTCTCATCCACTCATCAAGATTTATCTTGAAGAGGCTAGTGAGGTGCTCTGCTTGACATGTATGGGAAGTCTATTCCATAGCATGGGCAGTCTCTGGGTTATGAACTGTCCTCCCAGCATGTTCTGTTGATTGTGGTAATTAGTTTGAGGTCTCTGGAGTGTGTGGTGCAGAGGGATTGGGATTTATTTAGATATAGCATTTCTAACAGAGCTGGGTTAGACATGGCTTTGTAAGTCAAGCAGAGATCGCCTCCAAGTAGACGATATGAGACAGAGAATAGTTGGAAAAAACAAGCTATGGGCTGCACCAATGCCCCACCAAGCTTTGTGCATCATGCTTTGAATGGGGCTAGTTCTTCACCAGATAGTATGTGTAACAACATTTCTACATGAGAGATAGTAAAATAAATGCCTCTTTCAGTCTACTTTTGGGTCAAGACAGTGAGGAAACTGCCATTACTAGGATTTTAAATGATCTCCTCATGAGAGATGTCATTATTTAATCTTAGCCCCTTTAGATTTCTCTACAGCATTCAGCATTGTTGATCTTGGGATCCTATTTAAGGGTTGATACATTATTGTTGCTTTACAGGTGCCATCCTAGAATGCTTTACCTACTACATATCTGGACATACTAATAATGTGGTGCTGAGGGTTTGTTCTTCACCCTGGGCTACCACAGGATTTGGTCTTGTGCCATCAGTTGTTTGCAAATGGCATGCTTCTGTTTAAGACATTATTTGAGGGAGAGGCATACATAATTATTGTTATGCTGACGACACACAAATGTATTTTTCTTTCCTCAGAAATCTTTGTTATCCTTGAACAAATTAGCTGCAGACCTGAAATTCATCTATAACCAGATGGTCAATGATGGGCTTACTTTTATTACCATATATATTCCACTGCATGTAAATCCCTACTCTGGCATTGTATCATAATATAATCTATAATGATAAGTTGCAGTTTGTTTAAAGGTGACAAATGTGGGAGCGATTTTCATTTTATTTACTAACTTTTAAGGACATATGCCAATGCTGTCAACTCCTCTTGTTTTTTTCTGAGAAATATCACCCTTATTATTCTACTACCAGTGTCTGGTAATAGGAAATGTCTTTATTTTACTCTACAGTGCACTATTGTAGCATCCTATACTATGGTGTTCTAGACTAAAAGCTTGACTGTCTGCACTGGTACAGGACTTTGCAACTTAGCTACTGATGGGGGTACCCTGAAGTCATAGTCTGCATTGCATTCCAGTTAAGTCAAGTACTGCTTTGTGCTCCTGATTTATGAAGCTCTTGATAACCTCTGTCCCTTTAATGAGCATAGACTAACAGCTCCTCTAAGTTTTGTTCTACACTACAAATGTTGGAAAATTCCATGATTCTTGCTTGATTTCTCATTCTGATAGTTCTGTTACTCCACATTTGAAACCTGTTACTGGAGTTGTTAAGAATGTTGCACATGCTAGCCAGTTTCAATCAATGTTTAATGTTATGCATCTTTGGTCTTCCATATTAGGTGCAAAATTCATCATCAGTAATTCTTTTTATAATTTTTATCTTCATGTTTTATTATACTGCATAATTTTACATTCATATCATTTCACTGTATGAGTGCTTATACTGTGCTGCTACAGGATGCTGTTTCCCCAAATGAATTAGCACGACCTCCAAACAATAAGCTACGCTCTGCAGGATACAATTAATGCAGCTTCTACAAGCTATTTTGTGTGTGGTACAAATTGTAGTGTATGGTGTAATTTGTACAGATATTGGACTAGAAACTGATTTTATTTTATTAGTGCCAAAATAGTTTGCCCTGTACTGCGTAATTATGGGGAAACAGTAAAATTTAAAATGATTGTGGGAAAGCAATATCATGGTTTAAAATATTTAAAATAGCTCATTACAAAAGTGCAAAAATAGAAAAAAGCTTAATGAAGGGCATTTATATTTTTATTAATTCTTTTGTTTTACATTTGTAATCAGCTATTGGCATAATTTGAAACAATATAGGTAGGAACACTGCAAATGGATTTCAGTATAGCATGGACTTCGCAAACCCTGTGTTTGGAGAAGTTATAGCAATGTTGCTCTGTAACAATGTCTGAGAAGTTGTATGAATTGTTTATGCTACCAAATTATTCAGTCAAATTCTAATCTAAAAAGTATCACTTATTTATTGCAGAACATCCTTGTGGTCTTATGTTTTGTTTTGAATTTGATTAAGCATTTATCCATTTTGTTGCAAAGACCACTATGAAAGCTCTACATAAATGCTACTACAGAGTCTTGATTGGGTCTGAATGTTTTCTGTTCCATTTCATGTATGACATAGCTAATTCATGATGGAAATTTCAACATGCAAATGTGCTTGGCCCAGGCTCTTTCCCCCTCCTTATTGAGGATGTTAGTTACTTTGATGCCATCCCATTGAAACATCTACCCCTGTCCCTTTAAATAAAATGGTAAATAGCTGCAATACACTCATTCACTCTAATTTCTTCCTGAGCTGGCCACCATCTAGCGTATGTCCTCATTAATCTTGACCATATTATCTGGGCAACAGCGTCATGCTTCATGAGACAGATTATGATCAAGCCATCACAGTCTGGTCTCACTTCATGCTTCATACAAGAAAATATGGCAGCTCTGGAACTCTGACTTTAAACTCGACTGTTAAGTGAAATACATGTATGCAGGCTGCACTAGTATGAGACACATAGTTAAAAGTATATAAATATGGAAATACATGCATACATACATATATAAATAATTATCTTGGTGTCCTAAATTTATTGCCTTACTGCTTTTGCATTTGTATTATAAATTTCAATACTCCATAACAGATATTGTAAGACTAGCAATATGAGTTGTAAAAAATATAATGTATATATGTATGTATGTGTGTGTATGTATATATATATATATATATATATATATATGTATATATATATATATATATATATATATGTATATATGATCTGCCCACCAAAGAGAGGTGTCAGAGCATATCCAGCCAGTATGTGATAATGCAGACAAGCAGTGTAACAATGCTTTTTTTTTCAGGATACACTTTATTAAATACTAAAGCACTCAATTTCATAAAAAAAACATGCATCTGTGTCTTTTGGGGGGTACAGAATAAAGACAGTGGCGTTATGAAATGGTGTTTCATATGGATACAGGCAATTTTGCATTTCTCTACACAATTATCTTCTGTAAGAGAATATAACACACTAGACTTAAGCTTTACAATGGTTTCTATGTCACTGAGACTGACTATACCAGTTAAATAACCGGTGCGAACACCACAAAGCTTTGTGATTATGGTTTATGTATGTATTTATTCATTTGTTTACTTATTTTGTACATTTGATATTCAGGTAAGCATACTGGCACAAAGACCCCCTTCAAGCACGACCCAGCCACGAAGGCACAAAAAATAGCATACACAGCAAACATGAGCAGGCAAACAAAATGACCCTCAGTACAATACACAGTTAATATAATCTATCATGTGACTAAAATTACAAATGGAATAGCATATTATAAATAAAAGAAAAAAAATTGAGAGAGAAAGATTAATTAGTAATTTTAAGCACATAATGATTTTGTTACTTTACACTGTATAATCACAATAACAAGTATAATATAACTGTCTAAAATATCAACCATATTAAAAAAAGAATATATATATATATATATATATATATATATATATATATATATATATATATATATACATTCCTTCCCACACCCACTGCTACTTAAATATATCAGCACCAAAATCATACAGCAATGGAGAAGGCAGAAACTTCCTTTCTACACTGTTGGATTATCTTGGACTTAAACATTACTAACTTGATAACATACCATTCAGTCAAAGCAATTGGAAGTAAAAATGCAATTAACTGTTTTACAATCCTCTGAATAGATAAGGAAATATGTTGCAGCAATATATATGCTTACCTGGTTATCAACTAAATAAATAAACCTTAATCGTTAAGCCATATACACACATCTATTAATCAATCTAATTATTGCTGTGTATGTTTATGGCAATTCACTGAATGGCAATGGCAGTGAAAAACAATTCATTCAATCAAAATGGCTGGAAGCCCATTTCACTGAAAGACCACTTAATCAAATTCAAAATTAGTAAAACAATACACAGTCAAAAACATCACAGGGAAAAGTTTTCAAAAATACGTTTTTACATTGGGGCAGCCGACATGCATCCCCAGTTCCTATAGTAACACCATGGTTGCACAATGTAAGAGAAAAAACACCTAGGAATCACTGCTAATGACCAAACACTCTTCATAGAAAATTTCATTAAAGCAAACATACCTTAGTTATTTTTTCAGGTAGGCAAACCCACCCCCCACCCCTGCACCCCATTACTTAAACATACTAAATTCTTAGTCACAGAGCTGTATAGAAAACTGAAAATATCACATACACAGGGAACCAGTGCAGGCACACATGCACAAACTATCTCAGTAGTAGGTGATGTATTGTCCACCACAAGCAGCAGCTCAAGCTTCATGTATTTCTGCATCTGTATTACATAGCTATGTGTGGCTATATCACATTCAATAAAATGGAATTTCATCAACATTTTCTTTCATTGAATAGACATTCAACCATTTGAATTCAGTGAAATGGTCATTCAATCACATCACAGTATACATATGTGCTAAATCTTGAATGCAGGATAAAGAAAAATGAATTCAAAGAAAGACAGAATAGTTAAGATAGTTAGGGGGTAGTTTCACAAGCTAAGAAGTAAAGCAGCAGTTGTTAATTTATTTCATATTTGTTAACCGGGTTAGTCTGGCTGGGCAGCATGTCCTTTTTCAGCAGAGACATGAGGAGAAAAGCTCCACATCATCTAACCAAATAAAAAGCAAATGGGAGGGACTATGGTCCTTGTTGCTGTTTCTGTAACAGATTATTTCCTTTTTTATGGGATAAGATTGCTAGCCCTGTGCCCTTACCCCCCCCCCACACACACACACATGCATGTATAAACTTATGGCCGATCTACCTGCTGCATGTCTTTGGAGTGTAGAAGGAAACTGGAGTACCTGGAGAAAACCCATGCAAGAACATGAAAGCTTCACACAGAAGGCACCTCAGCTGAGAATCGAACTGGAGAATCTCAAGGTGTGCGGTAGGAATGCTACCTGCTAAACCACTGCTCTATCAGTCTAGAACTGTGTAACAATATTTAACTGCCAGTATACTGCTCACACTGAAACAGTTGTGGAACGTGTCAAGTACTTTATTACCTACATTTATGTGTGATACATGGCCATGCACACAGAAACTTAAAAGGCTGAATGATTTTAATGGATTGCCATATGGGCCACAGATTCACCATTTCTCAGTGTATGACTCATCATCTTCTTCTTTCAGCTGTTCCCATTATGGGACACCACAGCAGATCACCTATTTCCATTTCTTCCTGTCCTCTACATCTTGCTCTGTCACACCAACATCCTCCATGTCCTCTCTCACCACATCCATGAACCTTATCTTAGGCCTTCCTCTTTTCCTTTTCCCTGGCAGCTTCATCCTTAGCATCCTTTTCCCAATATACCCAGCATCCCTCTTCAGCACATGTCCAAACCAATGCAATCTCGCCTCTCTGGCTTTGTCTCCAAACCATCCAATGTGAGCTGACCCTCAAATATACTGATTCCTAATCCTTTCCATCTTCATCACACCCAATTCAAATCTTAACATCTTTAACTCTGCCACCTCCAGCTCTGACTCCTGCCTTTTTGTCAGTGTTACCATCTCCAACCCATACAACATAGCTGGTCTCACTACCCTCTTGTAGACCTTCCCCTCTCACTCTTACTGGTACCCATATGTCATAAATCACTCCTGACACTCTTCTCCACCCATTCCACCCTGCCTGAATTCTCTTCTTCACCTCTCTAGGGTCTTCTCAACCTGTTCTCTATTCTCACTACAGACCACAATGTCATCTGCAAACATCATAGTCTATGTGGACGCCTGTCGGATCTCGTCTGTCAACATTTCCATCACCCTTGCAAATAAGAAAGGGCTCAGAGCTGATCCTTGATGTAATCCCACTCTCACCTTAAATGCATCCATCACTCCTTCTGCAGACCTCACCACTGTCACACTACCCTCTTACATTTCCTGTATCACTCTTACATACTTCTCTGCTACTCCCAGCTTCGTCATACAATGGGTCTATATTATATATTCAAAGTTTCAAAACTTCAAACCTCATATGTTCGACAACATATGAGCGAAGTTTGAAATATCGAAAATATAATAAAAAATTTAAAAAAGAAACTTACCTCAATGCTCTGAGCAGGGGGGCAAGCCCGCCTGCACCCCCCACACCCCCTACTTAAATATGCCAACTCTGAGATCGCACCTCAGTGCAGAAAAGGGAAATTTTCCCATTATGCGCCATACGGAGCTGTTGCTTTTCACCTTTGAACTTTTTAAAGTTCGATCATATGGTGTCGACCATATGACATTTGAACTTTAAAAAGTTTGAATAATTAATTGGGACCACATACAATACCACAACTCATATGCTTTCTCCAAGTCCACAAAGACACAATGCAAATCTTCCTGACCTTCTCTGTACTTCTCCATCAACACTCTCAGAGCAAACATCCGATCTGTAGTGGTCTTTTCCGGCATGAAACCATACTGCTGCTCACTAATCATCACCTCCCTTCTGAACATAGCTTCCACTACTCTTTCCCATATCTTCGTGCTGTGACTAATCAATTTTATCACTCTGTAGTTACTACAGCTCTGCACATCACCCTTATTCTTAAAAATCAGTACCAAAACACTTCTCCACTCCTCAGGCATCCACTCATTTTCCAGGATTTCATTAAACAATCTGGTTAAAGAACTCCACAGCCATCTCTCCTAAACACCTCCGTACTTCCACAGGTACGTCATCTGGACCAGCAGCCTTTCTATTCTTCACTCTCTTCATAGCTGTCCTTCCTTCCTCCTTGCTAATCTGCTGCACTTCCTGTTTCACTATCCCCACATCATCCAACCTTCTGTCTCTCTCATTCTCTCCTTTCATCAGCTCCTCAAAGTACTTTCCATCTGCTCAACACACTCTCCTCACTTGTAAGTGTGTTTCCTGCATTATCCATTATCACTCTTACCTGCTGCACATCTTTGCCAGCTCAGTCCCTCTACCTAGCTAATTGGCACAGGTCCTTTTCTCCCTCCTCAGTGTCCAACCTTTCATACAACTCTCCATATGTCTTATCCTTTGACACCTCTCTCTTCACCATAAGCCTCATCTCCTTAAACTCCTGTCTACTTTCTTCATCTCTGACAATTCCACATCTTCTTCACCAACTTCTTCCTCTGTATACTCTCCTGTACCTCCTTGTTCCACCACCAGGTCTTCCTGTCATCCTTCCTCTGTCCAGATGTCACACCAAGCACCTTTCTAGCTGTCTCCTTTACCAGCTCTGCTGTAGTTACCCAGCTATTTGGTAACTCTTCACTACCACCGAGTGCCTGTCTTAACTCTTCCCTGAATTCCACCTCACAGTCACCCTTTTTCAACTTCTACCATTTGTTCCTTGGCACTGCCATCACAATCCTCCTCCTCTTCTTGATCACCATCATCATCCTACAGACCACCATCCTATGCTGCCTAACTACAGTTTCCTCTGTCACCACTTTACAGTCTCCAATCTCCTTTAGCCTGGCCCTCATACAAAGGATATAATCTACCAGTGTGGATCTTCCTCCACTCTTGTACATCACCCTATGCTCCTCCCTCTTCTTAAAATACGTATTCACCACAGGTATGTCGATCCTTTTTGCAAAATCCACTACCATCTGAACTTCTTCATTCCTCTCCTTAACACCATGCCTACTCATCACTTCCTCATCCCCTCTGTTCCCTTCACCAACAAGCCCATTGAAATCCACTCCAATCACCACTCTCTCACACTTGGGTACACTAGCCACCACTTCATCCAACTCACTCCAAAATTTTTCTTTTTCCTCCAGTGCACATCCACCTTGCAGAGCATGCGCACTAACAACAGTCATCATCACACCATCAATTTCCATCTTTATAAACATCACTCTATCTGATAGTCTTTTCACCTCCAAAACACTTTTGGCATACTGTTCTTTCAGGATAACCCCTACCCCATTTCTCCTCTTATCCACACCATGACAAAACAATTTGAACCTACCTCCAATACACCTGGCCTTACTCCCCTTCCATCTGGTCTCTTGCATGCACAATATATCAGTCTTCCTTCTTTCCATCATATCAGCTAGCTCTCTCCCTATACCAGTCATACTGCCAACATTCAAAGTTCCTACCTTCACAACCACACTCCTAACCTTCCTCCTCTCTTTCTGCTTTCGGCCATGCCTTCCCCCTCTTCTTCTCCTTCGGCCAATAGTAGCCCAATTTACGCCAACACCCTGTTGGCTAATAGTACTAGTGGTGGTCATTGTTAACCTGGGTCTCGACTGATCTGGTATGGAAATCTGTACTGATGTCCGTGTATGTAATTTGGCAAAAGTTTTACACTGGATGTCCTTCCTGACATAACCTTCCCCATTTATCTGGGCTTGGGACCGGCACAAGGAAATGCACTAGCTTGTGCATCCCCACTGGCTGGGTTTATCCTTGTATGAATCAAATTTTGTTTTTGTGTGTGTCAAATAGAATGATTTGGGTCTTCCAAAATTTGCTTTAAGATCTTGGGGTTCTGGGGGCCTACAGAGTTGAAACAAGCTGCTAATAAGAGACTTAACAATATAAAACAGATTTATATCTCCATCCTCCATCATGTGATTGCATGGTCTTCAGAAAATGCTCTGTGTCCATAATGGATGCAATAGGAGTTCATGTAAAGTAAGAAAATATATGATCTGAGCACTGGACTTTGAGATCTCCAAAATTAGTAAATAAGCTGCTGCTTGAAAACCAATTGGAAGTATATGTGATGGAGACAGTGTACAAACCAATGCTGGGTAGATGGACTAAGATTGCACCCTAACATTTTCTTTGACCAAAAGGTCATAAACCCCTGAATAAAAGACCTTCAAAAATATCTGTCTCTTTTAGCTCTCATAAACAGTTTGTAGCTCACTGTGGAACAGTAGTAGTATTCAATGATATTTTTTAAGTTTCTCTGTATTGCCAGAATTTTAATTTTAACAAATTTGTATTTGGCATAATTGAAATCATCCTACAGAATTTAAGGGGAGGTACTTAGGAATCACATCCCGAAAATTTTGAACTACTTATGGCGACTTCATCTTGATGCAGCTTGTAAACTTGTATTAAATGATGTAATTTCCATAAAACCTATTTTAAAACCAAGAGCAGCAACATTTTAAATCATTTTATTTTTATTTTCTAATGATAATACTCGACCTTGAATATTTTACTACACAGATTTGTAGTTTTAAAAGTTTTTAACATGGTGACATTAAATCTGTAATAACATTAATGACACATACTATTTAAATACCATATTGTCAGGTGGGAGTACGTTCTGATGAAGGCCTAGATTTATAGTGTGGATGAATGTGCTTAACATTACTTGTTCAATAAACTGATCTGGCATTTGTAACTTGTTTTTACCACAAAATAAGAGTGTTTTACTGTATACTGTATTCTACATTCAGTCATTGACAGAGTTGCTTTTTACATGTTTGTGCTTGTTTTTGGTACATTTACTTCATTCTCATTTGTCCGTTTTTATGTATCAGTGCCTTATAAGCTTATTGTGTAGCACCTAGGAGCATCAGCACACGTGTGACAATAGAGTTCCATATGTAACTTTCTGTTTCAGTCACAGAATTGCTTAGACTCAAGGTGTCTTTACGTCTGCTCTGTGGTCAAAGTTCTACCTTCTATTAATGATCCCAGTAACATGCCAAGAGTTAGGCCACTGTTACTGTTTTAAACATCATATTAGGGAAACTAGAATTACTGAAAAGCTTCATTGACTCTTACATTATGTGATAGCAAGACTGCTGTCTCTATCTAGAGGCTGTGTTAACACTGGATACGCCTTTATACCTTGAGTAGTGGCCTGTTGCTGCACCTAAAATTCAGTGGAAGTCTCTAGCATTTCCTCAGCTGGATAAGATTATACTGGTGAAATGTCAGGTTTAATTTTGTATGCTGGATGCTCTATAATTCTGTCTCTCTTGCTCATCAATACCCTACATTTGCAGTTCATCAACAGTGCCAAATGACTATTATCCCTCTGACTTGCAGTTATGCATGGCAGCCCTCAAGTCTTAACCTAACATACAGTAAAACACTAAAACCACACAAGTGCAAAGGCCTGAAAGGAGAAAGCATGTATAAGGGCAGAGAGAGTCTCCAGGGCTGTGTATAAGGACAGTACCAGTCTCCAGGACTATGTATAAGGTTAGACCTATTCTCTAGGATTGTATATATGGCCAGACCCAGTCTCCAGTGCTGTGTATAAGGTCAGAACTATTCTCCTGGACTGTATATAAGGCCAGAACCAGTGTCCAGTGCTGTGTAGAAGGCCATAACCAGTCTCCAGGACTGTGTATAAGGTCAGAACTATTTTCCAGGACTGCATACAAGGCCAGAACCAGTCTCCAGGACTGTGTACAAGGGTAGAATGGTCTCAAGGACTGTGCATAAGGACAGAACAGTAAAACAATTCTGCTAATATATGAATATCCTTCAAAAAAGATCCATCCTAGCCTCCATATTAGAGAACACACAACTTGTCCCATGTTAATACTGGAACGAAATGCACATGACTTGCCCTTATATCACTGGACAAGAATCATGTTTCTATTAAGTAAACAACACACAACTGTGGCATTGACACATATATAATGTTTACATTTCATTGGAATGTAGCAATAAAACATCACATACAACAGAGCCACTAAAGACAAAATTTACAATGTTGTGGCTAGTCCTTTGCAGAGTTAGCATGCACACCTGTCTCACTGGGCTCTACTGTTACAGATACCTTGCATTTACATTTCCTGCCACACAGGCAGCACCAGGGCATCTTAGTGTGGCTGTGCTGGGTTTCTGCTATGACGCATTCACAAGTACATGCAACATAGTAACTCCAAATCAACAGCAGACATGCTGATGCATTTAGCTTAATACTTAATTAACCAGTATCAAGAAAAATTAAGTTTCTGCTATGCTCTGGAGGCACAAAACTTCTTCCAAGTTAGACAAATATTGCTATAAGCTGAACATATTAAAAAATAAGTGATGATAGCTGCAGCCAAGCTGTTGCCATGACGAGTAACACAGCTCGACAAAACACTTTGAGAACACACCACTGCTGTACCTGCTATTTTGCTGTCTGTGTCCTATTACTCTATTTGTGAGATAAAAATGAAAGCACATGCAAATGTCTGGATGGCACGCAAGAGAGCTGCATGTTGTATTAGATCATCTCATGTCTTGATAGTCTATTTATAAGTTGTTTTGCAGCCCAAATACTGTTTTCATTTTGCTGAAGGAAGCAACATTGCCCATGAAAACTGTTTTACAAATCTGATCACATGTCTTAAATCATTCTAGGGTAGTGAGAGGGGGGCTAGTTCAGCAACATCTTGCAAACATCCAATGGCCATACCTGCTTTACGAGCAACTGACAGGTGTGAGCAGTAATTTCCAAAAGGTTTCATATTATACCCTTGACACTCAGTACACCCTAACCTATTTTACAAGCTCTGAAAAGTTGACAGCAGTCATTAAGCTGAGGAAAATAATGTGGTTTTAAATATCAGCTGAAGGTTAAGTGCTGAAAAGGACAAAATGCCACAGAAGGCTTGCTGAGGAGCATTGGTTTAGCACGGAGGTTTCCAGATATAAGTTCTCCCTTAAAAGTGTGCGTGATCTGTGTATACATACAAGTGCATGCATTTCCTCTCTACATGGGAAAAATAACTGTTAGACGTTTGGAAGCATTTTTAAAGAAAATTAAGTTCGTATAGTTTTGTTTTTACTTTCTGCATCTTAGAATGCACATATTAGAGTGTCACACAAAGTGTCTGCAATGTGATACATACTGCTATAGAAAACTATGATGGCAAGATGAACATTTCCTAAAGTAAGAAGAACAGAAAAGGCAGAATTAAATGACTATATTTGTTGCAGTATGCAGAAAGTTATATACATCTTCGGAGGAGCAGATATGGTACCTGTTTGATGTCTGCTCTACCTTGTAGTATCTCTGACTATCTGTCCATCAGGGTGGTTGAGTCAGAATAGTGATTAAAGTGTTTAACTCACAGACACAAGGTAAAGAGATTGTTTTTCAGCTTTGAAGGGAAATTTTCTAGGCTTAAAATGGCCTGCAAGGGAAGCTACCCTATTACTTACCTATGAACCTATAACAACAATCACGCTATAGGGTAAATCATGCCAGCATTGTTTTGGCCATAACAAATAGTTTAATGATAACATCTGTATCACAGGATGATTAATTCCAACTACAACCCATTCTCTTAGGAGTTATAATTCTCATACTACTGTTGTGAATTCTGTTTTATGAAGACTGTAGATAAAAAAAAAAACATCATTAGATATTTTGTTTGTTATGGAAATGTCAGAAGTCTAAAGTTACCAAAGGGTACCTGCTATCAGCATATGCATGCAGTTTAACATATATCTTGATTAACAGATGTTGTTTTGTAGCTATTTTAAACTATTTATATTTTATTTTATGCCATTTTGCCTTATTGATGTGCTGTGTTAGTCGGTAAAACCTGTGCCTTTCAAAGTCCGTCAAAGACTGTGGAAAATGGGTCTTCCACTGCAAAACCTGAGATTATTTCTTTATCAGACTTAGGATGACTATGGAGTAGAACTTTCTGAAAAGCAGAAATAGCTCAATTGGCCATTTTGAGGAAACATTTTTAGAGAGATGATCTGTGAAAACCTTGTTAGATATTTTTCTTAACATCTGTTTATTGTAACCTTTACTGTGCTGTATAGCTTAGTACTATACTCCCAACTGTTCTGCATTATGCAGATATCAAGTTATGCTACAGACACCACAATTCTGACATGATGTTAAAGGTATGGTCTTGATTTTGCATTCTGTGAGTGAATCCATGCCTGCTAACTGGCACAAGCTATATTCTGTTGGGAAGAATTTGATTCCCTCTCTGCTTCCACTTACATACAAGGATCGTAATCCACAAGCACAATTTGGATTGGGGTTTGATTCAGTCATGTTGACTAATGTCGCCAAAATGGGCACGGGTAGTTACCGGTGATAAGTGGGTTGAGGACCTGGCCTACTCACACCCACGCCATTGACCCTTGCTAATGGTAGGAGTTGTATATGTGACCCTATTGCCCAGTGTATGCCCACCATAAAGTCCAGCAGCCCTGGGTCAATAAACTACTGGCTGGCCGGTGTCTAGTTGCTCAGCCTGGGTTACCTGGCATAGCTCTGTTGAGCAAAAGCTGGACGTAAAACCAAGCAACCTGCCAAACATGAACTGAGAATTTCTACGCTTAATGTAGGTTCACTGACAGGATGCAGCTTGGAAGTGGATGACATGATGACACGTAGGAGGATGGACATCCTATGTATCCAAGAGATGAGATGGAAGGGCAGTGCAGCAAAGCCGCTTGGCTTGGGATCCAGACTCTACTACTCAGGTGGGGGACAGGCTAGAAATAGTGTAGGAATTGTGGGGAGAGAGAGGCTTCAGAAGGCAGTGAGGGATATCATCAGAATTAATGACAGACTCATGGCAATCGGACTCCAGTGTAATGATAGGGCAGTATTCATAATATCAGCATATGCCCCACAGTAGGGTTGCGATAGTAAGGAAAAGAATGCATTCAGACAGCAGTTGCAGTATCTACTAGATAAAGTAGGACAACATGAATTGGTGTTGATAATGGGTGACTTGAATGCATATATCGGGACAGACAGAACAGGATATGAGGACTGTTTGGGTCCACATGGGTGGGGTAACTGGAATAAAGAAGGAGAAGCCATTCTAGACTTCTCTCTGGCAAATGGCTTGATAGTAGCCAACACATGGTTCAGAAAGCGAGACAGTCACAAGATCACATACGAGAATAGCCAACATGCAACTCAGGTAGACTTTCTCCTAGTAAGGAAAAGGGACAGGGATAGAATCCATGACTGCAAAGTCATCCCCAGTGAAACAGTCGGCCCACAGCATAAACCATTAGTTGCCACAATCAGCTGCAAGCATTGGTCAGAGAAGGCTCTACGGTCAACAGAGACCAGGCTGAAGACCTGGAAGTTGACTGAAGAGAAAGCACAACAGTTCAAGGAATTACTCAGGGCTCTAGCACCCCAAGAAGAGGAGGAAATGGATGAAGTTGAAGAGGAATGGCAGCGCCTAAAAACAGTATGTGTTAGGACTACAGAAAAGATATGTAGCCGAGCCAGGTATGGAAATAAGGTACATAAGGAAAGCTGGTGGTGGAATGCAGGAGTCCAGGAAGTCATCAAAAGAAAGAAGGAGTGCAGGAAGAAGTGGGAGACAGAAAATACTGACCAGGCTAGGAAGGACTACTGGTTGGCTAACAAAGAAGCTAAGAAAGAAGTTGTAATAGCATGAATAGGGCATCAGAGGCACTGTACCAACTTCTGGAAAGTGACTCAGTAAGGGGCACAAAGAAACTCTATCAGGTTTCAAGGCAAAGACAGAAAGATAAAGAAGCTAGTCGGACACCCTTCATAAGGAATGTCAGCAACAACCTGCTTACCAGTCCACAGGACATCAAAGGCAGATAGAAGGAGTATTTCCATCAGCTTCTGAATGAAGAAAACCCCAAAGAAGCTGTACTGCCCCAGAAATAGCCTACAATTAGAGAAGCAGAGGAGCCCACCCTAGAAGAAGTAAGAGCAGCACTAAGGAAGATGTAGTCAGGGAAAGCAGCAGGCTCAGAGGAGGTGACAGCAGATATAATAAAGATGCTGGGTGAGATAGAGGAGAAATGGCTCCTGAGGGTACTAATAGCAGTGTGGAGAGAAAGCTGTATCCCAGATAACTGGAGAATAAGCATACTCATGCCAGTGTACAAAAACAAAGGGGACATCCACAACTGTGGGCAGTACAGAGGGATGAAACTCCTACCACACTGCATGAAAGTTCTGGAGAGAGTGATTGATAAACGGATACGTAGTAGAATGTAAGATGGGAGATGAACAGTTTGGGTTGCGATCAGGATGCAGCACAACTGACCCGATGTTTGCATTGAGACAGATACTTGAGAAGAAGCTAGAAATGAGGAGGGAGTCCAACTGGGCATTCCTAGACTTGGAGAAAGCATATACAAGGTCCCAAGAAAGTTAATCTGGGCAGTATTGCGGTGGTTTGAAGTCCTGGAAAAATTGGTAGAATTATTGCAGGCTATGTACAAGGACCCAATGACTCAAGTACGAACAGTGTTCAGCCTCACAGAGGGGTTCTGAGTTGGTGTACATCAGGGTTTAGCTCTGAGCCCACTGCTGTTCATACTGGTGATGGACTACATTAGCAAACAGGTTGGAGGGGACAGATCAACAAAGCTGCTCTATGCAGATGATGTGGCAGTACAGGCAGACTCAGAGCTAGAACGTCAGCAAAGAATAGGAGAATAGAATGCAAATCTAAAGGCACATGGGATGAAACTAAGCACAGATAAGATGGTGGTAATGGCAGCAAATTGGGGAGATCAGAAGAAGCTAAGAATAGAGATAGAAGGGAAGATAGTGGAACAGGTAAACAGCTTCAAGTATCTAGGAGGGGTGGTTGAAGAAAAGGGCAGTCTGAATGAAGAGGTCAAAGCTAGAATCAGAGGGGCTGCAGCCATCTGGCATAGAGTATCAGGTGTAGTCTATGACAGAAGAATGCCAAAGAAGCTGAAAAACAAGGTGCACAAGACAGTGGTGCGACCAGTACTACTGTATGGTACAGAAACCTGGGCAGTAAAGGCAGAGCAGTTGAAGAAGCTAGAGGTGATGGAGATGAAGTGCCTGAGAAAGGTGGTAGGATGCACACTGTGGGACAGACGAAGAAATGAGGACATAAGAGCAGAAGCCAAAGTAGCTCCAATTGCAGAAAAGATCAAAGAGAACAGATTATGGTGATTTGGGCACATGTGTAGAAAAGCAGAAGACATTCTGGTGAGGAAGATTTGGGACAGACAGGAAGAAGGTAAGAGGAAGCAAGGATGTCCAGCAAAGAGGTGGATGGATTATGTGAAAAAGATCTGCGACAATCAGGCATGAGTGTTGAAGAAGGCAGGAGTGTGGCACTGAATCAAGAGAGTTGGTGACAATTAACACGATACTCCGACCCCATGTAGAAAAAATGGGAAAAAGGGTGCTGATGATGTTTGCACAATGCTTAAGGTGTTTACCTTACAAACACAAGGTGCAGGGTTTGATTCTTACATAGGGTAATTGACTAGGCTTAACATTGCCCACAAGGGCTGATAGCCACGTACTAACCCATGAGCCTATATGACCACTCTTATGTTTCCAAAGTTCTTCATGAACCTGACCACTGTCATTTTTTCAGATCCAGGATAATTTTTTTAAATCCCTTATGTAGATGGTTATCCATGTATTGCAAAATTACCTTCTGAAACATATGTGAATGCCTTTGCTGTCCATATTCAGGAAGTCTATGTTATGCAACTCCATTTTGAACATCTGGGTTCAGAATATTTAACATATGTATCAACATAATCAAGGTATTGGGCCAGATTCCGAAAGAGTTGCTCTCAGTGTAAGTCTGCCCTGATTCCAAATTACCTGCTCTCAATGTAAGTGACTTAATTCAGTGCAAGGTCTAGCTATAAACATGCTTGCTACACAGTCCAGATTCCAGAAGACCTGCTCTAAAATTGTTTTCACTGTAAGTGGTCACTTGTACTGAGAACAAGTCTTTTGAAATTGAGCCCATTGCATTTAATCATCTGAGTACAATGTTACAAATGGCAGTTAAAAGTATTTTCCTCTCAAAAATCTTACTTTATTTGAATTAATTGGAAATAGGTTCATAGGTAATTACTAGGCTAACAACTTAAGGGCTCTTATAAGCCCAACCAATATAATCGAATCTTACCCAATATATGGCCCCTAGGGGCAAGAGGATGGCATGGATTTGTGCCTGTGCACTACCTTACAGATTGCTCCTGTCCATAAGGGACATAAGCACTACCCCAGGTGTGAACTTGTGATTCTCCATCCATTGATCCAAACTGCATTTGAAGGGGGGCCAGGGAAGGGCTGTGCTTAATGTGAATAGGAAGCCTGTTCCAAAGAAGGGGCAATCTCGGAGGCACATATCTTGTCTCTCCAACATGTTTTGTTCGAGTCGCTGACTAAG
The DNA here is from genome assembly GCF_019279795.1 of Protopterus annectens. NCBI lineage: Eukaryota > Metazoa > Chordata > Ceratodontiformes > Protopteridae > Protopterus > Protopterus annectens. The sequence goes on from NC_056749.1 coordinate 383,074,778, forward strand.
TTTAGATCCCTAGATTGGGTAACCCTTGCACTGTTTGACTTGCAGAGGTGTAGCAGTTCAGCTCCATCAGGGCTGGATTTGTGAGTGCTTTGTAGGTCAGGCATAGGTCACCCCTTAATAGTCAGAAGGGGACAGATTAAACGGATAGGGCTTTTAGTCTATCCATATAGTTCTTGCTGTTTACACCCTATATTTTCTTTGTGAGGAATCTTTGAGGTCATTCCACCTGCAGTAAGAGCTTAGTCAAGTACATGCCAAATGATGTACTGCACTTGTTTATTCCTCTAATAAAGACGGAGTACAGCAACACTATAATTTCTTGGATCTGAATACCATAACTTTGCTTACACGTTGTGCCACACTATAGGATTTCCTCACTACTGTGGACACATGGGGGGTCAAAGTCTTGGCTCCTATCTATCTGCATACCTAGATCTTTTACCTCTGAGTCCACTCTAAGGGGCATGCTATTGAGTTTGTAATTTGCTGGGGTATTTGACTTCCTAAAGGATATGCTAATGAATTTTTTTGCATTTAGTTTCAGGTCATGGTTTTGTCACCAATCATTTTCTGATCTATATCCTCCTGAAGGATATCTACATCACTGGGAGAGTCAATGAGTTCTACCAACTTGCAGTCATTTGCAAACTTTGTCATCCAGAGGCCTACTACATTTGTCTTAACTTCAGGTAAGTATATTCTGAACAGGAGAGTTCCCAGTATTGAGCCCTGTGGCACACCACTAGTAAATGGTCTCTTGCTGCATCTCGATTCATGCACTTTAACCACATGTCCTGTCCATGAGCCAACTGGCTATCCATCTGGTGACATTGGGATTTATGCCCAGTTTTGTGAATTTATTTATAATACCTGAGTGGGGAATTGTGTTAAATACCTTTGCCAGGTTGAGGTTTGTGATATGTACTGTTTTGCCCTCATCCATGGCCTTAGTGACTTTCTCAAAGGAGTCCACCAAATTCAGTAAGCATGACCTGTCTTTGAACAAGCCAAACTGGGTCGGGTCCAGTGCTGTTTGGCGGTCTCCTATGTCATTATTTATCAGGTCAATGATTATTCTTTTCCATGGCCTTACATATAAGCTAGTCAAACGTATGGGTCTGTAATTTCCAAGATGGCCCCCCTTCAAGCAGAGGAATCTCAACTCTCCCATAGTGCCTTTTTTGGGTAATGTCATAACAAAATTCTGACAGAACAAAATCTACTACAGACAAACTCAATGTTATGATGCTTAATGCTAGGAGTCTTAATTGGAAACTGCACTCAGTGGAAGCACTCCTTACCTTAGAAAATGCCAAGGTCTGTGCAGTCACAGAGACATGGTTCAAGGCTGCAGAGAGCACTCCACCCATGCAAGGATACAATGCATTCCACACGTTCAGACCTCATAACGAGCTTGAAAGAACCAAAGGCAGAGGTGTATCAATCTTCACTAAAGACAAATGCACCTCAATACAGGTTAAACAGTATGACTCCCTAGAGCTACTCCAAGTCCAACTGTAGGTAAACCCCCCTTCCATATCATTGTTAGCTATAGGCCCCCCACCATAAACCATGAGAACCAGTCTGCTTACCTGGACCTACTTGCATCACTCATTATACAGTCAAACACCTTGGTCATGACTGATTTCAACTATCCTTCCATTGACTGGGAGTCATATACAAGCACAAACATGCTTGCCCTAAGGTTCTTGAACTTTAATACAAATGCTCTGGAACAGATAGTCTGCACCCCCACACAGGGCTCAAATGTCCTAGACTGAGTACTTACCAACATAGGAGGTCTTTGCACTACCCTGTGTGTGTTGCCCTTCCTGGTAAGGTCTGATCATAAATCAGTCTCCTTCAAATTAATGATCATACACCCCCCCTCCCCAGAGCAAAAAGGATGAAAAATTTCTTCAAAGCAAAAATTACAGCCTCCTAAATGATGGCATAAATAGTTTCAAACCCTCTGCTACCACTGTCAACAATGACTCCTAGACAGAGGTGTACACAAGTGTCCTGTATAAACATGTATACAAATGTACAGTTTCAGCTGTACCTGAATAGATCAAAACAAGGTCCTCACAAAAAACATGCCACCCTGGTGGACATCAAGCTTAAACAGGTTATACATTAAGAGGAAGAAACTAATGTCTAAGAACAAGAGAGAACCAACTCAGTAGAAGGACATCCTCCACAGCTTGAACAAGCAAATTAGATATCTTATAAAGTCCTCTAAAGCCAATAACAAAGCTAAACTAGCATCCCTAGCTAAGGATAATCATAAGGCATTCTTTAGCTACATCAGAAATCTAAAAGAGAAGGCCCAGCTTTGTGCCGAGCTAGTAGTGGATGATACCACTCATACTGACTCTGAGGAAATCACCAACCTGCTAGCACACAGATTTGGTGCAAACTTCATCCCCTGTCCCCACCAGACATACCCCAAAGCATACCTGTCACCAGTCCTCTAACTAGTGTCTCCAAAGGTCAGGTCATAACCACACTCTCCATGGCAAACAATCAGCCTCTATGGGACTGGATAACATCCCAGAATACCTACTAAATAAATAGTCTAAAACAGGACCTAGTGGAATCACTTGACAACCTCATCAACCACAGTCTAAGCACTGACTATGTCCCAGCAGAGTGGAAAACAGTAACAGTAATTCCCTTGCACAAAGGGAGTCCATCAACTGACCCTGGGAATTATAGACCCATAAGCCCAACCAGTCCATGGCAAGGCCATGGAAAGAATCACCATGGACCTTATCAACAAAGACATAGATGATGTCCAGACTTTTAATCTGACACAATTTGGCTTTGTTAAGGGAAGATCATGCTTATTAAACCTGGTGGACTTCACTGAGAATGTCACCAAAGCCCAGGATGAAGGCAAAACAGTACATACGACCTATCTTGACTTAGCCTATGCTTTTGGCACAATCCCCCACTTAGGCATCATTCAGAAACTCACCCAGCTGGGAATTAACCCATATGTCACTAGATGAGTAGCCAAATGGTTCACGGACAGAACACATACAGTCAAAGTTGGGGATTCCACCTCTACCAGCAGTTACCAGTGGTGTACCACAGGGTTCTGTGCTGGACCACCTACTGTTTGGAATCTACTTCTCAGAAGTCCAGATAAAAATAGACAGCCTGTGGCTTACCAAGTTCACCAATGACTGCAAACTGGGTGCAATCATGGAGTCCTCCAACAATGTTGACATACTACAAAAGGGCTTACACAGACAAATGATTGGTGCCATAGCCACTGACTTAAACTAAAAGCAAAAGAGTGCATTATCATCTCTTTTGGCAAATGGAAAGTCCCTGCAAATTACAAAATTAACAGTATCCCACCTTAGCTCAAACCCTGTGGTGAGAGATTTGGGAATGCGGGCTGATAGCAACCTTAACTTCGATCACCATGTGTCCACAGTGGTAAAAAGGGCATTGCATCTAGAGCTAAGGATGTTATAACTCCCCTGTACTCATTCCTCATCAGTCCACTAACAGAGTACAATGCTCCCTTCTGTATGTACCTCACCAGACACCTGTAGCAGCTGGAGAGACCTCAGTGGTTTCTCACCAAGAAAATTCAGGGCCTTCAACACATGACCTACATGAACAGACTAAAGGCACTGTACTCTGTCTTACAGGCTGCTGAGAGGCGACTTGTGCCTGGCCTACAGAGCAGTCTCGGACCCTGCCCTAATAGGCTCGTAGGTGTTTACTAGCCTAACAACCACAGGGGCCTTTTTAAGCCTAGCCATGCATCCCAAATCTGACAAGTTCTGATACCCTTGATAAGTGTAAGCATGGGCCTGGGAGATGAACCATTTACAGGTTACCTGATTGCACTAGAGACATAGGTGCCAAACCAGGGATGAACTTCCATTTTCCCATCCAATTGTCCAAGTTGCACTTGAAGTGGGTTAGGGAGGAACTCTGCTTCACATGTATGTGGAGCCTGTTCCATAGATGGGGTAGTCTCTGGGATACATACCTCTCTCTCCAACATGTCCTACTTATATCACAGGCAAGGTTTAAGTCTTTAGAACAGGTAAATCTGATACTGGTAATGGAAATGCTGCACATCTGCAAGTCGAACAGGACAAGATTCACTAGCTCTAGGGATCTTAACCTAGCCTGTGACATTAACAGGACATGCTGGAGAGACAGATGTGTCTCTCAGAGATTGCCACTCCTCTGGAACAAATTCCCAATTCATGTAAAACAGAGCTCCTCAATGACCCTATTTAAGCGTAACTTAGACAACTGGATGGGAGACTGTAAATTTACCCTGGGGGTGTCACCTATGTCCCTCTTGGATAAGATCAGTTGGTGTTGATCATAGACTTGCACTGCAAATATAGACCATACAACCTGGTCAGTAAGGGAACAAGGGTATAACATAGCTAGGCTTATAAAGGCCCTAGGGCCAATAGCCTAGTAACCTCCTATGAAACTATGTTGCTGTCCTGCACTCTGTCAGGGCAAATCAGTTTGTTGTTAAATAGAGATCCTAATGGGCGTGATAAGTCCTTATTTAAGTTGTTGAAGAAGCAACCAGATATATTATCAGGCCCCAATGAAGCCATGTTTTTAGCTGTACAGAGCACAGCAGCAGCCTGTTCTTTAGTGATAATCGGCAGAGTATAGGGGGTATTTTTTTGAGAGAACTGGGAATGATGAGGAAATAAAATATGAGCTGAATTTGTCGGCCAGTAAATTTGCTATGTTTTCTGGCTGAGTACAGATGATGCCATCTATAACTAATTCTGCACATTGTTGGGTGCTGCCTTAAGATTGCAGACATAACTGAAAAATGCCTTATGGTTATCCTTAGTTTTGGAGGCTATTTTTAACTTAAAGTACGCTTTCAGAGACTTGGCTAGTATCCTTATTCACTTGTTTTGACTAATGAGGGACTTATTGTTCTGTTGTGCAAATTCCCTCTTACTGTGACAGAATTTCCTTTCTTTTGTTGTATAATCTATTAATACTTGGGTTTCTTTCGGTCTGGTACTGTCTTTTTTATGCAGTTGTTTATATGGTCATACAGGGTTTTTGTGTATGCCTCTGCAAAGGTTTCTGTGTTTTCTGAATTTGGGGGAGCTTGGAAACTACCCTTAACAGTGGGTAATTTACCTTAGAGAAGTTCTTAAAGATTTTGTGGTTAGGAAGGGGAACTAGTTTTACCCTTATTTCAAGGGAGACTGCTTTGTGATCTGATCCTATGAGTGAGACCATAACATGAGGGGGGGGGGGGGTGGCACTCTCCAATGTTTATGTATTTATGAGTACCAGATCTAGGATATTTGTTTCCCTAGTGGGAGTGCAGACCAGCTGCTCTAGGGTATTTGAATTTACAAAAGTCAAGAAATCTTTGGCCTGCAAGTTAGTGCTCGTGTACATCTCCCATTCATTGGATGGGTAGTTAAAATCACCCATGAGTATGGTACTGGGCTGGATAGTGAGTGATTCTAGTAACTTCAGGTATGATCTATGGGTTTCCTGATTCATAGTGGGAGACCTGTAGCTAGCAAGAATGTGGTAATGGATTTTTCCCATGGTTCGTTGGGCATGGAGTAGCTCAAGCATGTCATATTGCATGACCAGCCTTGTGGTGTGCTTATCCATTTATGTAGATTGATACACTTCCACCTTTAGCTTTTTCATGTTCCGTGGATAGATGGTATTATTGCCATACAATGCCAGAATGCTTTCCATGACTTTCAACCATGCTTCAGTAACTGCGCAGACAACAGCATTTTCCAGGATGAAAACAGCTTCCAGGGAGTGCAGTTTCTTGTTGAAACTTCTAGCATTGAGCAATAACACCTTTAGCTTGTCCTGAGTAGCTTTTGTTATGTTGGAAGGTTTGCCTGTTTGCAATGCCTAAAAATGGCATTGTAGCATTGATAATGTTTTAGCCAGTATCCAAAAGCCTAGAGGTGACAGGTGAAGACCATCCCGAGCAAAGCAGCATGGACTTTCAACCATGTCCTCCCAGGCTGACAAGTACTGGACCCCTTTGGAATGACAACCGTAGCTAAACCAATCATTAAAGTCAATAATTTCTGCTAGTATTGTGGCATCCTCCTTGAGGGTGGCACAATGCTGCTCAGTGCTAGGCTCATACATGCCTGTGACACATATTCTGAGAGCTCAATCATGTCTCTCTTCATATAGTCCTAGGAGGTACGTTTCAGGTCATTCATGCCCACATGGACTATGACCAAGTCATACTTGTACTTAGCGGTAAGTGACCTGAGTGCGTGTGTGTTCTGGTGAATCCTGGCCTCTGACAGGCAACTAACTGTAAGATTCCACTCTTCCAGCTTAGTAAGAGGGGCATCAATGTGATTAGTTATTTTCCATTTTGTACCTACATGAATATATTTGCTATTTATATTAGCAAGACAACACCATTAAAGTACTAGGAATGTCATTTGAATGACAGTAATGCAGAAATATACACTGAGTATATTTGCCTTGACATGTAGATGCATCTGTTATGAATTAATTACACATAAAGTCATTAAAACAGACAAGTAATAAAGGATTTGGGAATTAGGAATACTAAGAAGTAGAAAGAAACTTTTTGCCACTCAATCTGCACAGACATATAATGTTCTAATGCCGGTGCTCAGTGCATTATGGGAGCTAATGCCACACCATGATGCTAAGCACCATAAATTCCAACCTTGTCCATAACAGATGATTGATGCAGGGTAATATTTCCGAATCACAGATCTGTCACTTTGACTTCTGAGTCGCTCTACTTAAAACAATTGGTACCACAGAATTTGACTCAATCTGGCAATTCATCTGCACAGTAATGAGATCGTATAGTCCTTGTACAAGCTAAAATACTAAGCACTAACTACTTTTAAGAAGGTTGATTCTAATTCTAGGTAGTTTTTTTTTTCTTGATTTATCTGTAGGTAGTGATGGCATTTTCAAAATACAAAAGGAGTAATCTTACTGATCCAATGATTTTCAGAGCTGTCTGTCATCTTCTTGGATAGAGATCTGAAAATTAGGGTGGCTCATGCATGTTTTTCCTTCTTAAAAGTACAAGGTAAAAAGAAATGCCAGTAGTAATAGATGTGAGACACTGTGCTACCCTCTGTATTTTATTTTCGTACTGTTTTGTTCCAGTAATCTTAACTGTCGCTAAGAAGCAGCAGGTAAACACTCACAAGGGTACGTTTACTGGTTTACCTGTAACTTACTTGTTTAAATAATTTTGTTTGTTTTCTATTGTTTTACATATATATATATATATATATATATATATATATATATATATACATACACAATTGCACTTTATTCATCTGCTTTTATTGTATTTGTGTTTCTTCCTACTTTATTACTAGGGGCATTGACAACAACTCTGATCTGAGATATATAACAATAAGTATCCTTATCTGTGCATTTAAAGTGTTTTTTTGATTGTACCTGCCTTATTTTCTGGGGGGGAAAAAAAACAATATACTTGTTTCCCACCTTTCTAAGCCAGTATAGTCCAGTTTTCAGGTTAGTGCTGAATTCAGGGCTGTGTTACAAGTCTCTGTTTGCCCATACCTTATTTGGATAGAAGGAAGTTTCTCTGTTTACCTGTGAGAGAAAGGAGCTTTGAGCAGCCTATCCGTCCCTGGAGGAGTGGTTTCAGCACAGAAATTAGTAGTTTATTGACCATTTTGGGCTAATTTCTATTTCTTTCATTTCCCTGCTATAAGAAATGCATTTGCCCAGTTTTGCGCACTGGGCAGCGCTGGCTAGCTAAGGTATAACTATTCCTGGCTCCACAAAGTCTCCTCTTCAATTTTTCCCTTGGAACTAGACAAACTTTGAACTTAAGCACTCACATTATTCATTTCTCAGCCCGGCACTTGCTCAAAACTCATAGCAAGCACTTATAAACCCTAGCACTAGACCCCCCCTATACTGTACAGAAGGACAAGGCTCTCTATTCAACCTTACCAGCCAATTAGTAAAACAGTTCACTGTACCTATCCAGGCATGTCCAAAGGGCAGTTTCAGGTGTACTCTCCAGTCCATCTGGTGAATCTGGGCAATTTGAGGCAATGTTACAACTACCTCATGTAGACAGACAACCCCCTCCTCCTACCACCAAACACTAATACATGCGAGAGATGCAATTATACAGCCAGACTGGAGGCTATGCTCTCTCAACCCAAGAATGGACCAGGCAGTCAAGAGGAAAAGGGAAATACTGGCATCGCACCACCAGTCTCACATAAACCCATCAAAGTAGCACTGGCAGAAAACACACATAAATATATGAAAACATACTCGGAGGCTCTAAATAAAAATATGCAAAACCAACAGAGACCTCTAAAGCAAGCATCCAAGCAACCTCCACCCCCCAACACAAACCATGAAACACATACTTCACAAAACTGTGCCATGCAATCACAGCCCTTAAGACAAAATAACATACCCAGCATACTAGTAATAGGTGACTCTATAGTCAGGCACACTGACGTCCCACTCACTAGGCTGAATAAGGAGAAGGTTACTGTTAGCTGCCTGTCAGGTGCCAGGATCTGCCACATAACACAAGTACAAATATGACTCTGTCATTGTCCATGTTCGTGTGAATGACCTGAGCCTTACCTCCCTGGACTACATGAAAAGAGGCTCTCTGATCACTTAGCTCAGACCGGTATGACCCTGAGTAGCATCCAGCCCTCACCAAGAATGATACCACGGTATAAAGAAAAAAATATCAATTTCAACAATTGGCTAAATTTCTGTTGTCATTCAAAGGGGATCCAGTGTCTGTCTGCCTGGGATGACATGCTCTCTATTCAACCTTACCAGCCAATCAGTAAAACAGTTCACTGTACCTATCCAGGCATGTACAATGTGCGGAATTAGTTAAAGGCCATAGGCTTTCAAATACTGGCCAAGGCTCTTTCCATCCCCATACTGCCTTTTTTAGGCAAGACTCAAAAGAAAAACCCACCACTGTAAATAGCACAAGTAACAAAAAACTGAGGGTAATGCTACTCAATGCCAGAAGTCTAAACCTCAAAATGCATGCACTCGAGACACTCCTCAGTATGGAGAAAATCGATATATGTGCAGTAACAGAAACTTGTTTTAAGGATCCAGAGAGCACCCCAGCACTACCAGGCTACAACTCATACCATACATTTCGGCCACAGAACCCAGACCGAAATACATAAGGTGGGGGCATATCCATATTCATCACGGATACCCACACCTCCAGGTTAGTGGTACAGCATGATGCTTCAGAGATCATCCACGTGTAACTAACAATGGGAAAAACTGAAATTCAAATTGTAGCTTACTACAGATCACCCACCATGTCCCAGGAGCCCCATTCTGTGTTTCTGGAAATACTGGGAAACATAAAGGTCCTACCAAACACCCTAATATTGAGTGATTTCAATTACCCAAACATTAACTGGGTGAACTTCTCAAGTACTAACTCCCTTGCCTAATATTTCCTATAATTTATAAACTCAAATGCCCTGGATCAACTGGTCAACACTCCCACCAGAGGTGACAACATATTGGACCTGGTCATCACCAACATGGGCAACCAGTGTTCCACACTGGAGGTCAACCCCTCGCTGGTTAGATCTGACCATAAACAAATCACTCTAGATATCCACATTCCATCCCCACCCCTGGTCAAGGAAACAACCATGAAAAACTTTTCAAAAACAAACTTCACATTACTTAAGACCAAGGTGGAAAGTTTCAAAGCCCCCATGCTAAAGGATAATGCTGTCCAAGCTGCAAAATCCTTTACTAATACATTTCATGGGCACCTACAAGAATGCATGGATCATGCTATCCCAAGCAAAACCAAGACTCACTCCTCCAAGAAAAGGAAACCAGTCTGGTGGGTCCCTTCCATAAACAAGCTATACAATAGAAGGAGGAAATTAGTACAGAAAAGAGTAAAATCACAAGAAGGGAAGACATCCCTGATCAGTATCAGCAAGAAAGTATGATCCCTCATAAAATCATCTAAGGCTAGCTTCAAAAAAAAACTTACCAAGGACTCCAAAGATAACTACAAGGCATTCTTTAGCTATGTCAAGAATTTAAGTGGCAATGCTCAGATTTGCTCGGAGTTAGTACAGAATGGCACAACATACACTGAACTGACCGATATTGCCAACATCCTGGCAGACAGGTTCAGTGCAAACTTCACCCCCAAAAGGGCCCATAACCATATTGAAGAATGTAGAGCCCCTGAAATCCTAGACACTCAGGTTAAAACAGCCGTCTCCAAAGCCAAAAAAACAGCATCAATGGGACTGGATGGTGTCCCAGGCTACGACCTACACGAGCTCAAAAACGAACTAACCTCTCACCTAAACACACTGTTCAAACTCAGCCACTCCACAGGCTGCATACCCATAGAGGGGCACACAGCAACGGTTATTCCACTCCACAAAGGTGAAGCCACAACAGATCCAGGGAGCTATCACCCTATAAGCCTGACTAGCTTGGCATGCAAGGCTATGGAGCGCATCATCATGGAATTCATTAACAGAGACAATGGGAACCTACAAACACTGAACCCTACCCAGTTTGGCTTTGTTAAGGGCAGATCATGCCTCCTAAACTTGGTGGACTTCTTTGAGACAGTTACTAAGGCTATAGATGAGGGAAAGGTGGTACACGCAGCCTACCTAGACATCACAAAGGCCTTTGACACCATTCCCCATTCTGGTATTATAGACAAGCTCACCAGCCTGAACATAAACCCCTACATCACAAGATGGGTTGCCAACTGGCTCATGGACAGAACCCACATGGTGAGAGTTGTGGGAGCTAGGTCTGACTCTAAACTGGTTACAAGTGGCGTAGTCCTAGGACTACTCCTGTTTGCCATATACTTCTCAGAGGTACAGGCAAGCACAGGAGGACTATGGCTGACCAAGTTCACAGATGATTGCAAACTAAGGGCTATAACTGACTCTCCAGCTGGCACAGACATCCTCCAAAAGGGTCTGACTGAAACAGATACCTGGTGTCAAAACCATGGCCTCAAGCTAAATGCCAACAAGTGCATAGTCATCCCCTTTGGAAAAAAACAAAGCAGCCACAAACTACCACACAAGTGGTAGTCCCCTAACTACAGAAAACATAATAAGGGAACTGGGGACCCAAGTAGATAGTAATCTCTCCTTTGATAATCGCATTGCCAAAGTGGTTAGAAAATCCTTCTGTGTGGCCCACCTAATCACAAAAGGGTTCACATCCAGATCAAAAGAGGTCATTGTGCCCCTCTACTCATCACTCATCAGACCCATCTGGGATGTACCTTACAAGACATCTGCAACAGCTGGAAAGACCACAGAAGTACCACACCAAGAGGATCACTGGACTCAAACAGATGCCCTATGCAGCTTGACTGAAGAAACTCCAGCTGTACTCGGTTGCATACCACCTACTCAGAGGTGATCTCTGCCTGACATGCAAGGCCATGTCCAAACCAGAATTGATGGACATGCTCCACCTAAAGAAAACCATATCCCCTCGAGCCACAAGTTCTAGGAAATCTAAACCTCACCACAACAATAAATAGGACGTGCTGGAGGGATAGATTCCTATCCCAGGGACTTCCCATGCTTTGGAACAAGATTCCAGTTTACATTAGGCAGAGCTCCTCGCTAACACTCTTCAAGAGAAACCTTGACAAGTGGATGGGAAACAAAGTTTACCCCGGGGATCACTTCAGTGATTCTGCTGGACAGAGGTACATGGAACTAATCTAAGGGGGCGGCGAAAGCCAACACATTCTGGCTAGGCTTATAAATGCCTTTGGGCAGATAGCCTAGTACCTACCTATGAACCAGCTTTTGAGTAGTGTGTTCTTGTTTAATACACTTCGTTAAAAAGACGTAGTCTCTGAATTTAAATTTTTACATTCTCTTGTATAACTGCTGTCACTACTACATTGTCAAGCAAATTAGTGAAATCTTAATAGTTGACTATTTAGATAAATAGTCACCTACCTGAATAAATACACGACCAGCTAAGCTGTTTTATTGCTCAAAACAGACCAAATGCTTTTGTGCTGCCTTTTAATATGTTACATTTAACAGCCCAGACAATATTAAAAATAGCATGATCAGCTCCTATGAAGACTGCATCTCTAAACTGTCCATAATTTTTGATTTTCTGGAAAATCATGATGACTACAGATAATTCAGTAATGCCAGATATTGGTTTCTTATTCAATCTTGATCAAAATATCAAAATATGCACTTTGGTGAAAAAATGACTATTGTATTAACTTTCCTAAATGAACTGAAGTAATATTTAAAAACCGACCCAATTTTTGTCCTTTGTCACAACCATTATTTCTGCCTTTTCCCCAAGTTCTTGAGCAAAGCTATGAAGACTGGAGAGAATCACCATTAAATACATTACTGTATTTGGTCCAATACCTTGCTGCTTGGAAACTGACAACATTAACCACACATACATATAACAACAGGCCCATCTGTTCATTATTTTGAATGATGTTTCTATTACATCCTAAGTAAAAGAAATGATAGTTCCATAAGCCACTTTGAAAATACAGAAAATAAGGAAGGGACTCTGGTATTCTCTAAATTCAGTCTAAGCAGTCCTTTTGGAACTTATATCAGCAGCTCCAGGATCCAAGATTCAGTGCTGACCTTCATTTGGTGTTTCTTTAAAGCCTGTCTTCTGTCAACTTGTTCTCATGGTTTTTACTATGGGTTTCAACTTACAGACTTAATAACATAAAGTTTATTTGTAAATATCAGTACATATCATTCCCTTGGAAGACATATTTTGGTCTATATTGCCTCAAATCATTTACCCATATAAAGGGTTAAATTAAACTTAACTAGAATCATTTTGTTGTTTTTTATGGCTAATGTGTATTTGTGTCTTTCGGCTTTTCCTGGTTAGGGGTCGCCACAGCAGAACTCCGGTCCGCTAATGATTGGCAGTTGATTTTTACGTACCGGCTCGCCAGGCCTGACGCACAACCTTCAACGAAGGTACGCCCATTCACGCATATCTCCACGCAGAAGACGCACTAGCTGAGAATCGAACCGGACAGCGTCTTACTGTGTGGCGACAATGCTACCGCAGCACCACCACCGCAGGTTTTTTCATGGCCAATGTGTATAATGATCATTAAAGACTCAATCCTATCACTATTCCAATGCACACATGGTATATTTGTACTTCTTTTTCAATTGTGTTGATTTTTCTAAATTATGAACAAAAGGTTGCATCAGTCTGTATGAAATTGGGACACCTGCTTAAGTTTTTTCATGCAAAATAGCAAAGGACATATTTATGCATTTGCAGTACCTTTCTGAGCTACAGTCACTGAATACTGATCAGCCAAAATAAGCTTGCCAAAATATGCCCAGAAAACACCAAGTGAAACAGCTAAAGCCCCCATCAGCCTTCTACTAAAATAAAAACTAATGTGCACCATGTGATAGGGAATAGACAATGTCACAATACTGGTGGAAGATGGTGACCAACTTTTTAATCCAAAATAAATCCATAAACAAATCCTACATAACTGACACACCAATTTTCATGGTTCAATAAACTGGAGTGCAACACATTTGTCTGAAATAATAAAAGACCATATTGTTGAAATCTTATGAGGGCCAACAGACAAAACAGATGTTAGTAAGTAATCTTACAAACAGCACCAGTTGCA